>NW_017731362.1:3776945-3780778 GCF_001890085.2 Hipposideros armiger
AAGTGAGCAATTCAAGAGAGAGACCAAGGTAGAAACTACAATGCCTTTTATAACCCAACCTCAGAAGTCACACACCATCACTTCCACCATATTTTATTGGATACATAGGCCAGCCATGATTTTGTATGGGAGAATATTTCCCAAGAGAGTGAATACCAGGAAATGAACATCACTTGGGGCCATCATGGAGGCTGACTAGCATGCCACAGAACTCAAGGGTTTTATCTTCAAGGGTCAAGGGGCACCATTTGGGTCATCCTTATTCTTACCTACATAAATAACTGGAATTTCTACTCATAAGTCCAGAGTGCCATATTGCTGATCTTTTATATATCTGTTGTTATCAGTTCTTTATTGGTAAACTATTTAAATGTTTTAAATATTAAATTTCCTAAGTGAATCCATTTCTTTGTTTGAGGGGTCTAATACCCATGTTTTTTATTTATTTTCTCTAGTCATGAAGACCTTTCAGTTTTCTTACGGGTGTCTAACAATTTAAGCTGCTATTTTCTTCAGTTGATAGCAATGAAAGCCCTGACTCCCTATTACCAGTTCATTTTGCAAAGTCTGTTACATTAAGCCTGAAATTGATGTAACAGCAATGCCTTCACTGCTGTTGAGTCATAAGCTATAGTGGTAATGTATTTTAACCTAAAATATCAAGAAAATGACCCTATTTTATCTATTGCTATGTAACAAACCACTCTGAAACTTAGTGGCTTAAAACAACAATGCTCTGTGAATTGAGTGGGGAGTTCCTCTGTTGGTTTCACTTGGGCTCATACAGCTGCTTTCATTTAGAAGAGTCACCTGGGGTAGAAGGTCCAAGATGGCTTCATGGCAGGCAGTTGATGCTAGCTGGGCTGCCTTGGTTTCCTGCCACGAGGCCTCTCATCCTCCATAGCCTAGACTGACATTCATAGCAGACCCAGTCTTGAAGGTTACACACAGAGTCACTTCTGCCACATGCCTTGATCAAAACAAGTCACAGGGTCAGAAAAGATTCAAGGCCTAGGGAAATAAATTCCATCCTTTGATGGGAGGAACAGAAAAGTCAAATTGCAAGGAGATATAGGAGGAATTATTATAGCTATCTTTGCAAATAGTCTTTATCACAGACCCAAATGCTACTTCTGATCATTTATATTGCCTCTGATTTATTATTTCTGCCTTGTTTTAATTAAGAATACCACTTGTAGGATGAAAAGTTTATATATTTTCTGTGATACCTTTCTCCACTAGAGGCAATATCAAATTACTGTCTTCTTGGTAACTACACCTCAGAATCTTAGCTGTTCAATTCACCCCTTAAACCTTTGGCTTTTTTGTCTCTAATATAGATGTATTGAACACATGGCAATTTTTAAACACTGTGGGAGGGAGGAAGGATGAATCTTTATGAATCTTATAAGCAGGTGAATAAGGTAAATTTTTATCTAGTCGGATTATTTTGTTGCTGGAATCTGAGAAGACTGATCATCTTAGAGGAATTGTAGCAAATGGTTCATATTTTTGCAGGCAATATTTATGATTGTGCCATGAAAAGTAAGATGTTCTACAAATACAACTGATTTCCTTAAATATCAATGTTTAGTGGTTTCATAAATCCATTTAAGTGAGAGCTTAAATGGGGAATAATTATCATTTGAATAATTATTACCTTGAGCAGACCAGACATAACATGAAATGACACTTGCTTATCCTTCCAACTTCATCTTTTGATATTCCTAACCTTTAAATATATATGCAACCACACTGAAGTGCTAGTAATTTCTTTCATCTTTCAAGACTTTGGAAACTCACTACTTTCCCTATCTAGAAACTCCCTCACCACCATCACACCACCACCACCACACTCTTTACCTGAATAATTTCTACTCTTCCTTAAAAATACAGTTCGGAAGCCCCATTTCTGGAGAGCTTTGCCCAGTGTGAATTAGATCCCTTCGTTATGCACTCCTACAGGTATTCTTATCCCTTTTCTGTCTAGAAAGCCAGGGCTGTGTCCTGATGATAATTGCTGATTGTCTTCTCCATTATCTGTTTTCTCAGCATTAGAATCTCCAGTTTTTAGCTGGGAAATAAATGCTTAGAATAAAGACTATGTTTTCCAGCTTACCATGTTGCTATTTGGTCATTGACTAAGTTCTGACAAATGAAATGTTAGCTGAAGATAAGACATACAGCAGCTTCTGGAAATTTTCCTTAATAGATAGCTATGGTACCCTTTATGCTGTCAATGAAAAGAACCCGAATCTCTGAAATGTTTGGAAAGAATTTTATTTGGGTTTTGCTGAGGACTATCTGCCAAGAACAGAGCTTCAAGAAGCCTTGAAACAATGCTGCAACTTTGGAAAAGTAAGGAGCACATATACACTTGTAACAGAATGAAATGTTCAGTTCCTCTGACTCCATCTTGTTTGGGCCTGCATTGTTCCCATGGCCTTCAGGCTAATAACTCCTGCTTTAGACGTCAGTAGAAGAATCATGTGCTCGGGGCTTGAGATTTTACAAAAACAGCCCGTCCCATTTGCCCTTCCCTTGACATAAAAGCCTGAACTCTGCACTTTCTTAAGATGGGTTTGAGGATTAGGGCTCCCATCTTCTCAGCTAGTGCCTTCTCGATCAATCAATGTTTCCTTACTCTCCAAACTCTGATGTTTTGAGTTTTGGCCTTTTGAAGCATTGGGCACACAGGACTTTGGACAAGGAACAGGCAGAGGAGTAAGCAAAGAAAAATACATACGATGTATCAGAAGTTTCAATTAGGGCACATACATTTCAATGATTAACAGTTCTACGTCATATGGAAGGAATGTATGGGAAAGATAAGGTTGGTTCATTGTGGCCCCCTTAGGGAGTCTGGGAATAGGGTCTGGAAACAATTGTACTGCTTTGAAACTCCTTAAGGTGAATTTTTATCAGGAATCAGAAAAAGAACAGGCAGGTTTCTATAATCATTGATCTTTAGTGCAGGTCATTTGGGCCCTGTGGTTTTCTCTTTAACTGTTACCAAAGCTAAGTATGGCCTGCTATGTAGTAAACAAGCTATTCTATGCCTCTGGAGAAATAAATTAGTTTTGCTGGCATGGTACATGACAAAAATAAAATTTTAGAAATTGTAATAGAGATGTATGATATCGGGGAGCTGGGGGGGAAGTGGGCCGGTGGATTTGGGAAGGGGGTTGTCACTTCGAGGGGTAAAAAGTACAACTATTACACTGTGTTGTACACCTGAAACTAATTAAAAAAAATAAAATAAAATAAGTAAATAAAATAAAATTTTAAATAGGGAGTAATAAATTAATCTGGTCCTAGACTTAGAGAATATAATGAATCGTTAAAGGGAAAAACCACAGGCCTAAAATGGCATCATTTGTGCTAAAAGCCCATGATACCAAATCTAGGTTTAATACCTCATCTAATTGAGGTTTCAGCCTCTCTCAGAAACATAATCTTAGTCAACCAGTCTGGAATTTTCTGGTCAAGCATCAGGTAAGGTAGTCTGTTACATGGGTCCTCTCTATCTTGCCTACCCCCACCTACAGAAAAAAGAGGCAATCTGCATGATATAAAAAACAAACAAACAAACCAAAAAAAAAACAAAAACAAAAACAAAAAACTCTTCCTGATGTCCAAGCCCCAAAATAATTCTTTCTTTTCTTTTGTTAATGGCTCCCTTGCCCCACACTTCTTCCTATAAAAATCTTCCATTTTGTACAACCACTTGGAGTTGCTTGATGATATACTACCCAGTTCATGAATCACTAAATAAAGCCAATTAGGTCTCCAAATTGACTCAGTTGAATTTTTTTTTGAATTTTTTTTTTTTT
>NW_017731362.1:3783356-3789963 GCF_001890085.2 Hipposideros armiger
TTTAGAATAGCATTTCTCTTCTCAAGTTTATAAAAGTATTCACACAATTTTTTATGTTTTTGTATTTAAAGCTTTGATCCATATACAACTTATTTCAATGAAAGTGTTAGAAATACATCCATCACTTAAAAAAATTTCTAGAGGGCCGGCCGAGTGGATCAGTTGGTTAAGAGCTCGCTCAAGAGTTTGAGCTCTGAGCAACAGCAGTTCAATTCCCAGCCCAAGCTGAGCAGCCGCTGAGCTACCAACAGGTAGCAGGATGGCTCAGCTTAAAAAAAAAAAAAATTCTACACAATCATCCCAACATCATTTATGGATTAATTATCTTTTCCCCACTGATTTTTAAATGCCACTTTTATTTTATATTAAATGACTATATTACAGGGAAACCCAATTAGGAAGCCATTGCAGTGATTCTATTTTTGGACTATGATAATCTATTCCTGTGCCAGGGTCAAAATATTTTAGTTACTATTGCTTTATAGCTTAATATTTGGTAGAAATTTCCCCCTTTGTTTTCTTTTATAATTTTTTTTTGTTTAATCATTTATTTGTTCTTTCATCCAAAAAAATATTTACTGAGCACCTACTAGATGTCAGCCTCTGTTCCAGGTGTTGGAATAAAAAAGGACAAAGTTCCTGCCCTTAGAGCGCTTGCTTAGTCTAGAGGAGAAGATGAACAGTGAAACAAATTTATTAAAGGTTGTGATTAATGCTAAGAAAGAAAGAAATAGGATAATATAATAGACGATAATTGAGTGAGGATGTTGATCAGGGAAAGCCTGTCTGAGAAGGGGACATTTACCAGGATGAGAAGGAGCTAGCTAGGTGAAGGAGCACTCCAGACAGAAGGAAGAGCAAGTGCAAAAGTCCTGAATTGAAGGAAAGCTTGTCATATTCTGGGAACAGCATGAAAGAAGATAAAGAGTGGACTTCTTCAATTCCTCCCCCCCAGATCCATTGTTTACCCAACCCTATTCCCCAAAAGGCTGACTTCTAAGGGCTGTGTCAGTGGCTCCCTTGCCCTCTGGTTTCTGGTTGAGTTCAGCCACAGGGGGAGGAAGGGAGGAGAGTGGAGTCAGGAGACATTTTCTTCACTCCTTCCCTATTGGATTGTCTCCTGTTGGCTGCATCCTGTACTGAAGGCTACAGCGCCTGTCAGCAGCCCTCTTCACAGCTCTCAGGCCTTGAGTGGTAAATGCTCCCAGCTGTGACTAGGCCCAGGGTGCCACACCTTCCCATGTTGCTTCTCCCAAGCTCCACCGTTACCAGTGATCACACTTACGTTTTCAAAAGACCACTCTGGTTGTTTTAAAGTACGAACTGGAGGAATGGAGGTTTACAGCAAGAGGAAGGGAAGCAGAGAGATGTGACAATAACAAAATTACAACCAAGACTGACTTTAAAAATCTTGACTGTGTGGACGCTGTCTGAGAAACACAGGACTCTGAACTCCATTTATTCATTCCACTTTTTCAATAACTATGTGCCAGGGACTATTATAGGCACTTGGGACCAATAGATAGATATATATTTGAAAGAGATAAGTGGCAAGGAATAATGAAAAAATAGAGCATGGTACTAGGGTTAGGAGTACAGGGGTGGTAGGAGTAGGTGCAAGTTTCGATAATTCATCACCAAGGAGATGCCATTTGAGCTAAGGCTTGGAGAATGTGAGGCAATGAACCATGTGGAGACTATTAGAGGCAGAGGAAGAGGTCTCTGTAAAGGTGCCAACACAAGGGCATGTCTGGCCTTGTCAGGAGCAGCAGAGGCCAGTGTAGCTAGAGCTTCAGGGCCAGTCAGAGGATATGAGATCAGAGCGGCCACAGAAGCCATATCATGTGGGGCCTTTCTTGGGGAAGAAGCAGCAAAGAAGAGGGAACTGCTGACCCCGCCTCTCTCCCCCACCCCATGGGTCAACTCACCCTGCACTTTGGGGAGTAGTAGGCACTCTCACACAGCCTCCTTCTATCCACTGTTCCACGTCTGATGAAAGGGAAAATTCAGTAATTACTCTTAGGTTCTCAGAATGCATTGGTTCTAATTGTATCTGTGCAGTGTCTAGCAAGAAATGCTGGCCTAATTCTCCAATGTCTGTAAAATATTGGCATCCTAGCAGAAGGAAACTGAAGTTGCACCACTAACACCGCAGAGGCATTGGCAGCTAAGTTACTTGGAGTCCCCATGCAGGAGTATGCCTACAGGGATTGCTGGAGGACCAGCTTTGGAGCACCAGAACAAAGTTATTGATTTTCTGTTCCACTGAGGAAGATGTTTAACTGTATTTTCAGAATACCTTTGTGAGAAAAAAGAGGAAAGAAAAACAGTCTCTCTTCTTACTCTCTCCACTTGTGAGCAGTAAATTTAAATTAACCTTTTTATAAAGCTTTTTGTTATGAAAATTTTCAAGCGTATGTAAAAATTGAGAGGATAGTATATTAAACCTCTGTGTACTCATTACCTAGATGCAATCATTGTCAACTAATGGCCAATCTTATTTTTTTTATTTATCTTAACTATATATATTTCTTCTGGGGTATTTTACAGCATATTTCAGGTATCAATCTGTGTTGAGCGCTTACTAGACATTGTTCTAAATGCTTGAAATACAGCAATGAAGAAAGTACATAGACAAAAATCCCCGTCCACAAAAATCTCAGTGTAGTTAGGGGAGAGAGATAAAAATAAAGTCAATAAGTGAATTATATGGTGTATTAGGTGATAAGTGCAATGGAGAAATATAAGGCAGGGAGGGGAGGGAGAGTAGTGGGGCCGAGGTTACAACTTTAAATAAGGGTTTAGGGTACATGTGATGAACGTAGGGATGCACTGCTCATATCTCACTTCAGGACTGAAGGACTTGTTCCACCAGCTGCTGAAAAGAACCCCCTGAACCAAGGTTATGACTTCTTCCTGGGAAAGCCTACACCCAATGACTGATCTGTGCAGGAGTAAAAATGCCTACACCTCTCGCCCCAACTCAGTACAATCAGAAGAGTCATCTCATCTTTAGAATTCCTTGTAGGATTGGCTGAAGCTTCCACTGAAACTATATTGCATCTCAACTTCTCCCTCAGCCAAATCCTGCATCTTTCCCATTCTTCCCCTTACATAGTTGTTGGCTCAAGAGCATAAACTTCCTGCATGATAATCTCCATTTCAGGGTCTGCTTCCCAGGGAACCCAGCCTGAGACAGTAGGCCTCCCTAAGAACGTGACTTTTTAGTAGAGATATGTATATAAAGGACTGAGCATTGAGTATAAGGCTTTCCAGTGGAGAATCACACTGACAGTGACTAAGAGCTCTTCAAGGACCTTGCAGCCTCAGGCACTGCAAGACTGTCATTATCTTCCCACGTGAGACAGGCATAATAGTCTCAGCATTTGAAGACCAAAGGTAAATAGGCAACCCTCGCCACTTTATTGATTTAAGCAAATAGATTTCCAGATGCTGTAAGAAGGGCTGAGAAGTGAAAGATGACTAAGACAAGAGCCTTTCCCTGGAGGAGTTCACGGCTTAGTGGGATAGATAGGTAGATATGTAAGCAGATAACTAATGAGAGATACAATTTTTAAAATATTTGTATAAAATATTTTCTTAGAAAATACATGCACCAAAAGGACATATACCAAATGTTAGCAGTGGTTAACTCTATCAGATGATTTTTCCCTTTTTGCTTCTCTGTATTTTCAGAATTTTTCCTTCAATGTAAATTTATTATTTTTGAAATAAGAAGAAGCATGCACTAAAAGCAGCACAATGGAATGCATGGTGTATTGGAATGGAAGTATGCACAGTTTTCTGAGGAAGTAACTCATTTCTTTGGAGAAGTCAAAGAAAACCTGGCAATGTGTCTCTCACATGCAAACCAAATGAAATGCATGGCCTTGTCTGGATCCTGGTCCAAGCAAACCAACTGTAAAAATATTTATAAGGCAAGTGAGGAAATTTGAACTCTGACTGGATATTTGATACTAAGGTGGTATTATTATTTTGAGGAATGATAAAGGTATTACAGTAATATTGGGAAAAATAATCGTTATCTTTTAGGTAAATATACTGACATACATATGGTTGAAATGATATGAAGTCTGGGACTTTTATGGGTAAATAATCCATTGGGAGTGCAAAGTGGTGGGAATATAAAATAAAAAGAATGGTCATGCATTAATGATTGCCGAAGTTGGGGAATGAATTCATGGGAGTACATTTCAATAATTTTTCTACTTTTGTATTGTTTGAAATTTTCTATAATAAAATATGCAATAACAATTAATATAATAACATCTTCTATAATAAATAAAAACATCCTTCAAATACATCTTCAAATCAGCTCAAAAGACATCTTCCCCACCAGTGAATGAGCACATAACAATCTACCATGTGCACGCTGATGCACACACAAACAGCATTCAACCCACTGTGCATTGTATGTTGTCTATTTCATGATCAGCTGGTCTGTTTCAATGACACTTGCCTTACAATTTCAGCATATATTTTTTATATTATTCAACATTTATAGTGTGGTTACACACAATAATCAAATATTTTAATCTTTTTATTATTAAGAAAAGAGACATCTCTTTGAAACTTTTCATGATCATTCATTTCATTATTTGCACCCCACTGAACTCCTAACGTACAACAGGGGACCCATAACACACTCTTGTGCTTATTCGTTCACTTATATTTAAATGAGATCAATGTGTAGCATATGAAACTTATTCAGTAAACAGCTGTGGCTGGTTTTCTAATTGCTGTTGTAATTATAGGAAGCTCCAGGAAGCTATAAGACCAGCAGTGATTATATTTCATTTGTCTTTGTATACCCAGAAATTACCTCAATACCTGGTGCATTTCAAGTGCTCAATAAACATGTGTTACATGAATGAGTGAATAAATAAAACTTAGGATTACTGCATTCATAGACCCATACTAAGTTCAGCAAAAACATCCATAAGAATGAGGAATGTAAACTAATTTATACCTTACAGTTACTCAGTGTTCCACAGCCCATTTGATAANAAGATTTTTATTGGGTAATAGGGGGAGGGGAACAGACAAGTTGCTGTCCTTTTGTTCTTCAGTCTAGATGTGGAGGATGTAGCTTCACTGGCCCATATTTGTATTATTGCGCTCTTCCCAGGTGAGGCAGATTGGTCATTGGCCAATGGACAGCCACTCATGGCCGCTCTTGGCAGCTCCTGCCAGCTGCCAGCCACTCACGGTAGCTTATGGCAGCCCACTGCAGCCTCACTGCAGCCTACGCCGTCACTGGCAACTCACGGCAGTCCAGCTCCAGGTCGAGCTATTGTTCACTATCTTAGTTGTAGAGGGCACAGCATCCCTGGCCCATGTGGGACCCGAACCGGGGTCCTGCTGCTCAGGACCAACGCATCACTTGGCTGACCCCTGGGAACTTTCAAAAGCTTCCAGTGTCAACGTCCAGATTCTACTCCAGACCAAATAAATCAGCATCTTTGGGAGTAGAAGGAATACTTGATAGTGATGCTTGTGTATTTAATTTGCATCCCTGCAAGAGGCAGATAATGTCAGGTTGTCCCATAATGAGTGTTGCTAAGTTTCATCATCAAATTAAACTGGTGATTATAAAATCACTCCACTGTAAGGGTACATTTGTTCTTTGCAATTCGCAAATAATCTGTGGGGTGAAGTTTTAGAAACTTGCAAATATTTTGTTTCCCAACAACTTTTCACTTAATGGTTTTACCATTCATTGATAATTCTTGCAATATGAGATTGCTAACTAGTAGTTTTCTAGTTCTAGTATTCTTTTCTCAATTGCTAGTTTGCATTCTTCTGTAAAGAAGAGTGACTGTCCTGCCCCCCACCCCTTTTTTGAGTATCCATTATGGACTCATGTATTATTTGTCCAATGGGTTACTTTCAGCTACCCTCAGTCATTGCAGTCATTATTTAATGTGATGCTAAACTTTTCCTGAATTTGTAATTGGGGATCGTTTCCAGCTGGCTTCTTTTCTAAATCACTGGAAACTGTAAATATGTTTCCTTACATGGCAAAAGGGACTTTATAGATGTGGTTAAATTACCTTGAGGTGGGGAGATTATCCTGGATTATCTAGGTGGGTCCTTAAAGCAGATAACCTTTCCAAACTGTGGTCAGAGGGAGATGTGACTATTATAGAAGGGTCAGAGGGAAAACCAATCTCACTGGCTTTGAAAATGGGGGAAGGGTACCATGAGCCAGGGAAAGTGGTGGCTTCTAGAGGCTTGAAAAGGTAAGGAAACAGATTCTACCCTAGAGCCTCGAAAAGGAATGCAACCCTGCCAACGTCTTAATTTTAGCCTAATGAAACCCATGTCAGAATTCTGACCTACAGAACTATAAAATAATAAATTTGTGACATTTTAAACAATTAAGTTTGTGGTAAATTTATTACAGTAGCAATAAGAAACTAATATACTGGACAACATTCAGTATTGTCAATCTTTTAATTTTCATTAATTTGAAAGATTGAAATGACATTTTATGGTCATTTTACTTGCATTCTTGATTATTGGTAGTTTCAAACATTTTTTCCATATATTTATTGGATTTTTCCTATTTTTGAATTTCTGTTTG
>NW_017731362.1:3790956-3791761 GCF_001890085.2 Hipposideros armiger
AGCTCAGCGACAGCTCAGCTTGGGCGCAGCATCACTGGCCCATGTGGGAATTGAACCGGCGGCCCTGTTGCTCAGAGCTTGTGCTCTTAAGCAAGCTCTTAACCAACTGAGTCACTCAGCCGGCCCCCATCTCTGTTTTAAAGAAGAGGAAACTAAGAAAATTTACCCTTCACTCAGCTGGGATTTTAAATTAAGATTCAACTCTTTAATTTAGTGTACTGGGATAATAATACTACATTATCCCTGCCAAAAACAACTATTTGTTTTGAAGTAGCTGTTACATTAAAAGTACCCTTTAGGTTCTTAAAGTATTTGAGTGACTTCCAAACTCAAAAACCTCCAGAATGAGGAAGATTTGTTTATCAGCATATTTGTTTGTTTGTTTTTAGGTACTTGAATGACTAACTTGCTCCTTGAAAAGCAGGGGTGCAGAAATCAAAGGACTGATTGTGCTGAATCCTTCTCTTTGGTCATTATTCAGACTGGTTCCCAGCATGCCGCAGTTAGAAGGAAAGGGTCCAAGCTCTGTTTAAAAATCAGAGACTAAAGAGCTTACTCAGCACTCTGCTCACATTAGTGTTGCTTACTTTCATCATTTAAAAGTCTTTTGATAGCTCTTTTTATGCAATAATCTTAGGCTTCTGGGAATATTCTCAGAATATAGGAAGCGCTTCCTAGACCTAATTATGATGAAAAATACTTTTCATTACTATCCCCTCTCTTCAAGGACTCCTGGAACAGACAGATCTTTAGACATAATTGAATCCTGGGGAAGAATTTTACGGAAGTGCAACTGTTTTTTTTT
>NW_017731362.1:3793836-3794997 GCF_001890085.2 Hipposideros armiger
AAATAATATTTATAGACCAGCTGCCCTTTATTTTATCTCATTTAATTCTTACGACAGTGCTTTGAGATAGAAATTATTATCTACATTTTACAAACAAAAAATCTAAATCCCATGGAGATTAAATCATTTAGCTGTCATATTTGGTAAGTGGTGGAGCAATGATTTAAAACCAGGTCTGTTTTCTGTTTGTTTCACAGATTGCTGAAGCAGAAGCAGACAAGATTAAAAAACCATATCTTCCAGGTAAAATGAAACTATATAGATGTTAATTTAAATATTGTACACTATGAAAATCTTAACTAAAGTGTATGTTTTGGGGTTTGGGGTCTTTTCTTACAGAAAACAAGCCAGGTGAAAGTAATCATTCCTTTGTTGATAACCTGAACCTGCTAAAGGCAATAACAGAAAGGGAAAAAATTGAGAAAGAGAGACAATCCATAAGAAGCTCCCCATATGATAATAAACTGAATGTGGAAGATGTTGATTCAACCAAGAATCGAAGACTGATTGATGATTATGATTCTACTAAGAGTGGACTGGATCATAAATTTCAAGGTAAATGAGGAAAAAGAACTTTTGCTACCTATTTTCTCTAATTTGGAGTTTCCCATTATGGGTTAGAAGAAAGTCCTATATTTAAAAAAATATCTCTTGTACACTCATAATCCTCTAGGCAGGTCTAAATTTAAAATAAAGCCCAAATTTACTGATAATGTGCAAAGGCCCAGCTCCCCAGAAGTGCAGATTTTATTTTCTCTTTAAAGTTTCCTTTACTTACGCTTTGAAAAAAAAATTTATTGATCTACTATCTATATTTTATGTTATTGAATTCATTTTAACATTCCAATTTATATTAACTATTAGTGCAAACAAAATATCATAATTCTCAAAAAATTAAGTCAACCAAATACTCTCTTCTCAAAGGTGAAATATCTATTATTCCATTTCCAGTGTTCTCTTTCTAGCTATAGCCTTTCTCCCTAGGTTATTCTAACCTTTCCATAGTTTCAGTTACCATCTATATCCTGATGTCTCATATCACTAGTACAGACTTTTCTGAGCTATAGACAGTGTTTATATACATATATTAATATATGGTGCCAAAAAAATTTACACACATTTTAAGAAAGGAAAACTGTATTAAAATTGTAATACTCAATA
>NW_017731362.1:3796244-3812272 GCF_001890085.2 Hipposideros armiger
ACCATTTGATTTAATAAAATAAAAAAACAGCCTAATGTTTGTTTGACTGCAATTTTTGGTCAAACTAGTTGTACATACAGCAGAGGCACATATCTATTTGTGGTCTGACCACTAACTTGAGCAGCTTATTTTCAATTATTCAATATTTTACTACCATCCCAAATGGGTTCTGAACTACCAAGTGCTAGTCCTGATGGCTCTAGATTTCCCCAAGGAGTCATTTTAAGTCTACTTGCAATTATAGAGGAGATTCTTGGAGAGAAATGATTTATGAGTGAATTTCTGGTCTCCTTTCATACCCTGGAAATCCTGGAACCAGAGTGTTTGGTACCATCGAGGTGACTAGAACTCAGAGGCATGCAGATATATATCCCAGACGGGAGGGCAAGGGAACCTAACTCCTGCAGGGTGCTTTCATGCCTTTAGGAAACCTCCAAATGGGCTTGTGTTATGGAGCCCATCCATTCTCCTTTTCAGTATTTTCTGCAGCGTGTCTAATTCAGAATTTTTTCAAGTTCCTTTAATGAAGTAGTGCATTCAGGCTCCTGTGTGCATTCACCAAACAAATAATCATTGAGCAATGAGTATATATCAGGCTATGAACTAGACGATAAGCTCTGTGCCGTGAGAAACCATGCCTACACTTCATCACTCTCTTTCCAGTTCTGGCCCATATTAAGACTTTAATAAAAATGCATTTTCTTTAAAGTGCCATGTTAGATACTGGAGATTCAGAGCATAACTGGACAAAACATAACCGGACAGTACATGTCCCTTTTACATTTACTTAGAATGGCATAGCTGCTTAAAAAAGGTTATAAATGTTGAACCCATGTTTGGCTTTCCCTTAATTATCTATACAGGAGGGTGAAATACCCCTTCAGGAGCATTAGATACATCATTCTGAGTTGTTCTGTCCATTTTAGAGGAGCCGGGGGATATCATGGAAGGTGAGGAGTGATGCCCAAGTGCTCGATTATTAACCCCATCTAGCAACGCTCCTTTAGGAGAGGCCTGAGTCCCTGGCTCGAGACAATACAGTAGTGCAGCAGAGGAAAGAGGCTACTCCTTCAGAGCGCTGCTAATGTTCTCCTGTTGTGAAGTAAATGAACTGAAAAGCAGTCATCTCATTTATTTCCTTTCCCACTTATCCCTCAGGATCTGAAAAAGAACGACTATTGGTTGCCTGCAGAGGTTACCGATACTCTTCCCTTTTCAGGTCCTGAGGGATAAGTGGGAAGGGAAATAAATTCTTCCACCTCTGCATAGAGCCGGCCAGTTTCTGCTCCATCTATTCCCTAGAGTAGGACTTGCAACCCACAAATGGAAAAATCAGACCTAACTGATAGTGAGTTTCTGCTCCTGAAAATAAAACAGATGATGAACTCACTTTTTAGTCAGCCAGGAGGGGAACTGATTTTATAAGATTTTCCTTAGGGCTTTTGTGTTCATTAGTCACTCTGGTTCCAAGGGCTCACAACTCATGGGTTAGCCAGCAGCTCGGCAATAGTCCACTGTCAGGAAACTTCCAGTCCTCCGAGCATAACCACCCCCCTCATTTTCCTCAGCTTCTTTCCAAACAGCCAGAAGATAGTCTGCCTGAGGCTGCATATACTTCCATCTCCATAGAGTCTAGGAGAGAAACCATGGAAGAAATTCCTTGTTTGAGTCCCTGGAAGCCTTGAAAGAAAAGGGTAAACTCAGAATAGAAATACTGGTTTCTTCTTTCTTTGAGTGAATACGATCAGAATTATTGGGGCAGAATTTGGCCAGGGATTCGATGTCTATTTTCTCTAGAAGATAAGTGCAGTTCCTTTATTTCAGGTACAAATGCACTGTCTGTTATAATACTACACTAACTTTCATATAATACTTTGTAATTTAAAAGGTACTTTTAAATCTTATTATCTTTCTTTACAGTAGAAGATATATAAAGATAGATAACAAGAGGTATCGCTGGGGCTAAAATTCTGATCTTTTCAACCTGCCTAGATGTGACAGGGGGAGTTAAGTGCCTTGTTAACTAGCACATATAAATATACTTTTCCATGTGGTATAGATTGGGAAAGACCAATTGACTCCTGGGAATTCTCCATGGACGAGGCGCAATGCTTCCTTGCCATCAACCCTACTGCATCCTTCCTTTCCCTCAGGATGGGCCCTTGCTTTATTTAGTCTGAAGTGGTGCTGCCAAATGTATGCCCGGGGGATGTCAAGGATACATATTTGCAATCTTCTCTGCAGAGATTCACATGGATTTACAAATATGCCAATCTGTTGTCACATTTTAAAAGTTTAAGTTCCAGGCACATAAAATAAGTTTCCTATTCTCTGGAAAAAGAGGCTTGTCACATTAAGCTGCTTATAGCAAGGCACTCTGACACACGCTCACTTAGAAGTAAACATTTATTCCAAGTAAGTCATAGAATCTTCAGTCCACACTTTCCGATTTGGGGTGTGAGGCAGGTTCCTCCACTTTCAGCTTAAGAATTTGCCTGCAAAGGGAGTACATGTGTGAATACCACCAATCTACTCCTTGCATGGAAGTGGAATATCAAATTATATAATATATAGAAGGTTGCTTTGAATAATATGGAATACTACATAAATATGGCATACTATAAAAATAAAAATTATAATATGTTTGTATTATTAATGATAATAAATGGAGAGGCCTTTTCTGTTGACTTTAGATATTCCTGCTTCTTATAATCACATAAGAAGCTTTCAGAATTTCCATTATCATCCTAGGTTCTTAACTTGAAGTCAAATTTTATTTCAAACCAAGAGTTTATGTAGACCAAACACCACCATAAATATATTCCAAACATATCTGAGTGTACATGAGCAAGCTACATGTTATAAATCTAATATGATCCAAGAAATAGGTCTATATGAAATTGTGATTGCTCTGTCTAGATGACCCAGACGGCCTTCATCAACTAGATGGAACTCCTTTAACCGCTGAAGACATTGTCCAGAAAATTGCTACAAGGATTTATGAGGAAAATGACAGAGGAGTATTTGACAAGATTGTTTCTAAACTCCTGAATCTTGGCCTAGTAAGTCATATGCATGGGAATAAGCCAAACACTTAGTACAGTCTAGAATATGCTAAGAAGCCACGCCACTTAATTCAAGTAGCCAGATGTTTATAATGCATCTACTTTATACTAGGCACCATAGACCATAGGTCTTTGAGGCTAGGTAAGACACCATTCTTCCCCTCTAGAAATTTATAGTGTGTCAGAGGATCTAGATAAGTGGATGTACGCAAGCTATGTAAGAACTATAAGATCAGTTACATGTGCCAGAGGATGGATTATTGGGTTGTTGGCAAAGTCATGATGTATTTTTCTATGTTTTTCGTTGCAAAAATGCATCATGACTTTTCCGACAACCCAATATATCCAGTTGAACTATAAGGAAAAGCTTCAGAGGAGAAGGTGTTTGAAGTGAGCTTAGAAGGATGGTTAGGATTTAACCAGCAGGAGTAAAAGATGTGTGAGGTGAGAAAGAAATAACATGAGCAAAGTCATGCAATATTTGGGAAGCTCTAAGCAGTCCAATTTGACCCTGCACTGTTCCGGCAGGCTTTAATAGGGCAGTATAGGTTACGTGACCATGCATGACCTGCCACTGAGGGTTGAGAAACAATCCTCCAGATGTGTCTCAAAGTGAGTGTGCTGTGAGTTCCAACAGTCAGGACTGACCACTTGCACGGTGAGTCCAAAGACATTTCTTCCCAGGAGTGCTGGCTGGTCAGTCACTAGGATGGCCTACAGGTATGGAGGCATAAACAAGTGTGGTCCGCAAGAGGGGCCAAAAGGTTCTCTTGTCTTTTAAAAATATGTGTTCAGCTACAAAGTTAAGTCTAGATTTTTTTTTATCATAAAAATGGGGATAACATTTATATGTGTTTTGACTCTTTATAACAGATCACAGAAAGCCAGGCACACACACTGGAAGATGAAGTAGCAGACGTTTTACAAAAATTGATCTCTAAGGAAGCAAACAATTATGAGGAGACGCTCAATAATCCCACAAGCAGGACTGAGAGTCAGGCTGGAAAAATACCAGAGAAAGTGGTATGTATATGTGAATGTATATGCGTACGTTATGTAGGTGTGTATGTAGACATGTGCATGGAAGTGTGTATACTTATATTTGTATATAATTAATACAATATGTGTATAATTAGTAAACTCGCTTGGTGCCAAAGAAGATTTAGGGTATGTGACATTTTTAGCCTACTTAAAATATATATACTTATGAAATACCAATAAGTTAAAAGATATAGATGAATTCTACTTTGAAAATAATTTAGATACATGTTATATTACACAGGAAAGGTTACATCTTATACTCTACTGTATAAATAACACATATTATGTGAAATGGTTATTGCACATGACAACTATTTGTATAATCTCAGTGTACTGAATCCAAATATTTCACAGCCCTTTTGGTATCCAAATTCTGTTCGCCATGGATGTCATCATCTGTCCCCAGAATGCCTCCCCACCAAAAAAACTCAGTTGCCTTGATGCTCTGCCACACGGGCTTTTATACTCCCCAGAGCTAGTTGCCTGATGCTGCCTCTCTGTTCTACCCTGTGCTCTCCCACCTGCTCCTTCCTTTTTCATTGGTTCAGAGCCCTTCATCCTTTACTTAGACCAGTCATTCTTTCTTTCTTCTTGCTGGACTCTTTGCCTCTTCATCTTTTCTTTAACCTCAGCCAAGCTGCTGAAATCTTTCTCTCCTCCTTGAATTCTCTTTAAAACTCTAGATCAGCGGTTCTCAACCTTCCTAATGCCACAACCCCTTAATACAGTTTCTCATGTTGTGGTGACCCCCAACCATAAAATTATTTTCGTTGCTACTCTATAACTGTAATTTTGCTACTGTTATGAATCGTAATGTAAATATCCTTTTGTTTTCCAATGGTCTTAGGCAACCCCTGTGAAAGGGTCGTTCGACCCCCAAAGGGGTCGCGACCCACAGGTTGAGAACCGATGCTCTAGATGGAGCTGACCATAGAAATATATCAAATTCCTCACTTCTAATTTGATTTTCTCCACCAGAGCTTCCAGACTCTGTGACTTCTCATCCCCTTCAACATCCTATCCCAAATACAAGGAAAAAGAGAATACAGGCTTATATTAGATATTCCTGTTTTAGGGGAGGCTAGAAAATGGAAATTGATTCTGGATTTTCTTTACTAGACAGCCTAAAAGCTCTCCTTGGTTGTCCCTACTTTCAATCCCCAGCAGCTGCCATCTTTTTAAACACCTTTTGAAGAACCATCCATTCTAAAAAAAAACTTTCTAAATTTATCAAAGAACTCATGACTTTCACTCAAGCTTACCAATCTGAACTGACACCAACATAGCTATTTTTGTGATTGATCCTTCAGTCCAATTATGCATGTACTCCTATTTCCCATCTCTAAAATGTCCATGTTCTCTACCTGTTCACTCTGTTTTCTAAATGCATCAATGCAAATGAAATGCAAGTAAAATACCGTTTTAATAAATATTGATTGAGGTACCAACTATGTACCAAGTGCTGGGGATATATGCTCATTTAAAAAGACATAATCCCTGCTCTCATGAAGCTTAAGTTCTAATGGAAGAGGTAGATGGTCTTCAAATTGTCATGTATTTTAATTACAACTGCATTAAGTGACCTGGGGAAAGAAATATGGTTTTATGGGCCCTGATTTAAAAAAAGAAAAAAGTAGCCTCTTCTGGACTTAGGCTCAAGGAAGGCTTTCCTGAGGAAGTGACTTGAACTGAAAACTGCAGGCTGAATAGGAGTTAACTTGTGACCGTGAGAGCCAACATATAAAGAAGGATGTATGGCGTATCCAAGTAACTGAAACAAGGAGAGCGGGAGAGAGAGAGAGAAATGAGAGATGATACTGGGGAGGTAGACCCAGGCCAGACTAGGCAGGGCTTTATGAGACATATATGGATTCTGATCTTCATCGTAAGGATGGAAACACATTGAAGGAATATAAGCAAAGGAGTTACGTGGCCCATTTTTTAAAAAGATAACTCTGACTACAAATGTGGAAAATGCAGTATAGGGAATAGATTGGAGGTGGGTGATGTACTAGTTAAAAAAGTAAGAGGTGAAGACAGCTTGGACCACAGTGGGGTAGTAGGAAAAGAGAGAAATGTACAAGTTTGGGATAAATTTTGAAAGTAAGGCCAAAATGACTACTGATGGGTTGAATAGAAGGAAAGGAAAAGGAAGAGGGAGGGGGGGAAAGCTCATAGATTCCGTCTAGTTCACTAAATGGAGAATAGATCATCAAGACGAGGAACACTGGCCATGGATCAGTTCTGGAAAAAAGTCTTGTGTACCCTTCTAGACATCCCTTAAAATGTCACCCGGAAATCTCCAGGTGTGGCTGCTCTAGTAGTGTCAGATATCCTGACAAGCTTTCCTATGCCTTGCGCCATCTCTTTTGGTAGATTCTGTGAACTCAAAACTCCTCTCCTCGGTGAAACGCAGTTTTATGAGGAGACACTCCTGAGAATTGATGGAGGGGAACTCGGCCAGAGCAGGAACCGAGAAATTCCCTATCTATTCTCCCTTGAGCAGGACCCAGAGTCTTTAGGTAAAGCTCCTGTCTCTCTCTATGTCCCAGTGACTTTTCCATGTGACCAGATGCCCACCCACATGCCTAGAATAGGGTTTGATCCTGCAGGAGCTTGCAAAGGAGGTTTTTTTGCACTTCACATTCAAGGACACCACAAAGGAAAGATTCAAGCTGGAGTGTCATAAGTTCTAACAAACTGTTTATTTTTTATTGATTTTTTTTATTCCTATGGGAGACTCCAATGGCAGCAATTCGAGATGGTTTTACTAATGGAGAAAATGATGGAACAGTATCTAACACCTTAACCTTGACAGATGGCTTAGAAAGGAGAACTAAAACCTACAGCGAAGACAACTTTGAGGAACTCCAATACTTCCCAAACTTTTATGCATTACTGAAAAGCATCGATTCAGGTAAAAACTGTGTTTTCTGACCATGTGAAACAAAAACAGTAATTCCAGGAAATGTGTGAGTGGTTTTTCTTTCTTCCTGTTTTCAGTTTCCAAATGCAGTCCTCAATGATATATATTGTGGCCTTGGGGAAAATAGTTCACATAGATTTTTTCAGAAGAAGTATACTAGTCATGGAAATGTTTAGGAAAGGATAAGCAGGAAAGGTGGGGTTTCTGGACAATTTAATCTTCTTGTTGACAGAGTGTTCATTTATTTGTTCAACAGTTATTGAACATGTGCTGCATTCATGGTCCTGGAGTGAACCTTGTGCAGGTGGGAGATGAATCAGACAATGTCCCCACCTGATCCAGTTCAGTCTCAACTCCTATTGCAAATCTTTTTTTTTTTAAAGGTTTTATTCATTTTTCTTTCCTAGTGGAAACAGTGTGTGGAACATAATTTATCATTTTATAAATGATTCAGAATTTTTCTTTTTAGACATTTTCAGTGTCAGTCTTCAAATGAGTTAACGTGACATAAACGTTGGGCTAAAAGGAGGTCAGGAGCCCAAAACACACTTGAAAAATGATTTGTTTTTTTTTTAAGAAAACAAAGTCCTTAATGTGTCTTGCTCTTGTCTCTTATATGTGCACCAAAGTAAGTTAACTGGAGAGTTCAGTTGATGTTTATTTTTGGTTAATCTGTGAGGAAGATAATATTGGGCAAATTTCCTGTTGTTGTTATTGTCCAAGCAGATATCCTACACCGCCTTAATGGCTTCTCTTCTCCCTGTTTAAGGATTCAGCCTCAGAGTGTTTATAATAAAGATTTCTGTAATTGTAACATATTTTCCCAAGAAATGACCTTAAAGTGAGTTTCCATTTCTGGAGAATATCCTTTGTCCTTCAATTCCAGACATTGGCCAGATGGCACCAGCCCCTCTGCTGGCGTCTGCAGGGCTTGTCATCTTGAGGGTCCATTCTGAGCCATCTTGCCCCACTAATTGGCAGATGCCCAGCTCAGAACCTCTGTCATCCTGGTGACTCACTTCTTCTCAGTGAAGAGCATCAGCATGATACCAAATATTAATATGGACGTGACCTTGAGCAAATAATGGGATGGCTGAAGTTGTTATTTACCAGTCCTTTTGTAGGATCTCTTCCCCAACTTCTTTTCCTACCTTTCCTCTCTCCTAATCTTGTAACTTTCATGGTATTTTTCAGATTTCACTGTAGGGAATGTTTCTTATTTTGTTTTGAATCTTTCAGTTTCTTTGACCCCATTCCAGATTGCCTTTATTTTTATGGACTTTTAATTTAAATTCTTACACTGAAGTCTTTGATAGTTCCTGTCTTTCTCACCCAAGGTCTGAACCAATTGAGAAACAATAAAGCAGATAGAAAAGCAAAATAGCTCGGAGGCTGATAAAGAGTGGGTTGTATAATGTAGCTTAGTATGAGAGCCGAGAGTGAGCTTGGCCCTTCCCTGCTCCTCAGTCTAGCTCTTGAAACAGCCAATCCCAGGGATAGTCTGAGTCTGCAGATCAAGTGCTTGTCTCAGGGCTCTGCCTTCCACTGTTCCAGGGGAGTGGAAAGAAGAAAGATTCCAAATCCCCATTGGTAGAGAAATGTAGACCAATGACTATTGCCTACTAACCTCATGTGTGGGGAAGATGAAAAGATGGGGGAAAAGGCTATAAGTATGTAGAGAAAATCCTTCATAGCAGCTAAAAGAATAGGGAACATGGGCTCTCCAAGCAGCCTTCGTTTTTCTTTTCTTCAAAAATGGAAATAGGTTTTTTTTCTGATTTTAGAATTAATACATCTACTGAACTACTATGGAATCTTTGGCCATCTTGTACCATCTAGATGCAGAACACTGTGTTAAATATGAAGAGTTCCCAAGAAACTGTTATTAGTGGTTACTGATAGGGAGTAGGAATTGGGAGGAGGAAGAGAATGTTACTTTCACCATTATTTACTTCTGTATTGTTAGGATATTATTACTGTCTACATCTATTCTTTAAAATGAAATAAAGTATAGAAAGTAATATATACTACTGTTAAAGATCAACCTTACATTAAAAACAAAGATACATGTGTGTTCTTTTCTAAAATATTAGTCCTGATTAATGAAAACAGGTCGTTCTTGCCCTCAAAAATGTCCAACCTGAGTAGAGAGAAAAGTTGCTAGGTCACCAATCTTCTAACTTCTCTTTTGAGTTCATATTATCTCAGGTCATAAACTGTCTCTATCTCTACTCTATTAATAAAATATTTTAGATTAAAGTAAATCTTTTCAGAGAAGTTATAATTGTGCATTTCTGAAAAAGTTCAGTATACCTGTACATTGTCCTGTATTCCCAATAAAGTCTTAGGCTTGTTGTACATTAAATCTGTGTGGTTTTAGCTATAAATATAGGGAGAAATATTTCAGTAAGATGCCATGGTTCATAAATTGACATTGAAAGATGAAGCTATCCTCCACTAGTTTTCTTTAAAAATTATTTTGTCCTTTTATATAGAAAAAGAAGCAAAGGAAAAAGAAACACTGATTACTATCATGAAAACGTTGATTGATTTTGTGAAGATGATGGTAAAATATGGCACAATATCTCCAGAAGAAGGTGTTTCCTACCTTGGTGAGAGTCCTATCTGTTTCATTTTTACTGTGGTTCATTTTCATTGTCCAAAGTGAGTTAGAGATTTGGCAATAATCACTTCACTAATTTGATAGTTTATGCCAAAACAGCCTGAATCATCTGGATGATCAGAATTGCCCAGCTTGATAATATATACAAATAAAATTAACCAGAAGTGTTCAACTCTTTACGCTTATAGATCCAAGTCGAGTGCAAACATTTCACATTTGTTATATTTTACCTTCCTAACACTCTAATAATCACCACATAGACAATTTTGTTAAAATTTGACATAGTTTTGGGGTTTTTTTCAATTGTGTTTGAATGGTCAGATATAAAAGAGCCTTGATTTTACCCAGTGAGGCCTGTGTGTGATAAGAAGGAAAGAGCCCTGGACTGGGCATCAGAAGTTCTGCCTCAGACCAGCTGTCATGTGGAGGAAGGCACTCAGCTTGCTCTGTCTCAGTTTCTGCATCGGTAAAAAAAAAAAGGGCTTTGTTATCAGGGGCTGGTAAATACTGCCCAGGGACCAAATCTGGCCCATCACCTGTTTCTGTAGAGCACACAAGCTAAGAATGTCTTTTATGTTTTGAAATGGTTGGGAAAAAATCAAAACAAGAATAGTATTTTGTGACACAAGAAAACTGTATAAAATTCAAATTTCAGTGTCCATAAATGAAGCTGTATTGGAACACAGCTGTGCTCATTTGTTTTAGTGTCTCTGGCTGCATTTGTGCTATCACGGCAGAGTTGAGTAAGTAGTTGCAACAGAGACCATATGGCCTGAAAAGCCAGAAATATTTACTATCTGGCCCTTTCCAGAAAAAGTTTGCCAACCCTTGATTCTTGGAACTTTATAAATAAGCTTGGACATTCTTTGATTCTGCGTGTAAGTTGTTGTTGTTTTAAAGCCTTTTGTTTTCCTGCTTGATTTAGTTAATCAACAAATACCATGTATCCCTGATGTTCTTTGGGCAAGATGACTTCACAGCCCTTTACTCTGATCTCTGATGAGGGAGGGAGAATTAAACAGAAGAGAAAATCTAATAGGACAGGGTAATCTAGAATTATTTTTTTCTACATGAAAATAGCTTTACTGGTTTTTTTTTTTAATGATAAAAGAGCATTCATTTTTATAAGTCAGTCCATGCAAAAAAAGGAAGTAAAAAGATCACTCATACCAGCATCCAGGTAACATTTTGATTTATATCTTTCCAGATGTTTTTCTCTGTGTGTGTCACACACACTTGTATACGTATACCTATGTCGTTTCTTCCTTCTATTTAACCAAAAATGAGTTCATATTACACACAGTGCTTGGTGGCCTACTTTACTCATTTAATAGTAGATAAAAAACATGGTTTCAAATCAGTCATTGTTTCATACCAAGACCCTATGACTCTGAGTTTCCACACTTATGTCATTTATCCTATGAAAATAAATTAGAGATGGTACAAGGCTTATGCACAAGGTAGGTATTTCCACTGCTGTTTATAACTGTGCTGTCCATTATGGTAGCCAATAACCACATGGTGCTATTAAAATTGAAAGTAATTAACAGTAAACAAAATTCAAAATCTAGTTTCTCAGTTACACGAAGCACATTTTATGTGCTTAATTGCCACATATGCCTGGTGGCTACCATATTGAACAATACAGAAACGAATATTTTTGTCATTGCAGAAAGTTCTATTGGGTAGCACTGGTTTATAGGAACAAAACAATGGAAATAACCTAGATACTGCACAAGAGGAGAATATCAAAAATAAATTATTTATTTATTCTTATATTGGACAATTTACATTTTATTTTTAAATGTTTGTGTTTTTAATAATTGTATATATTTATTACATACACAATACAAATATTGTTTATAAGGATTAATGACAGGATGAAATGTTCATGATAGACTGCTGAATGCTCAAAGCCATTGAAAATGTGACATTAATTTTGGTGTTAAAAAATAGATATATGTATAGGAAGTTGGGAGAATATATACCAAAGTACTATCTGGAAGAAAACAAAATGCATCACACAATATAATATACTGATTTACTTCTCAAAAGAGGCATGGGGTAGGGTGGAATAGGAGTTTACTTGGAGAGAAATAATACAAAGCAATAATGGAATCTTTATGGACTAATTGCAAAGAAGTGCTTGTTTGCAAATGGCAAAAAAAAGGCCTGCCTTATTAGTGAGATAGATATGTGGCTGGTTGAATAACTGAATACAAAGAGTGTGGATTCTAATGCATTATCTACCTTGAGGGATCATAGTCTAGATTTCTGTCTAGTAACACCTATATGACGTTACTCCAAAGAGCAAATTTTGGACAAAGGCAAGGATACAGATTTCATCTTGATAGAATAGGGAAATTCTCAGCCTTAAAATTACCTAACAATAGGACTGGCTGCCTCGTGAATTAATGAGGACGCTAAATGATGGAAATCCAACTCTGGCTTAAGTGATAAGGAAATTTAATTGCCTCATGTAACAGAAAAGTCTGGGATTGGGGTTGGTGTGGCTTCAGGTTTGTGAAGTCCACCTGTTGTGTGAGGAGTCTATCCCTCCCCATATCACAGCTCTGACTTTCCATATCTTGATTCATTCCAGACAATCTGCTCCCTTATAGAAACAAGATGGCTAGCACAGCCCCAATCTCACATCCTCACAGTACAACAATCTTAGCGGGAAAGAGCCTCTTTCTCCCAGTGGTTCTAGCATTGAATCTCATTGGCCTGGCTTGAGTCATGTGCTTCTCCTTGAACCAATCACTGTAGCCCAGGGGGTTGAAGACCCTGAGGAGCCAGGCCTGGGTTGTTCAGCACCCACTTGAACCAAATGTGCTTGAGAGTGGGAGACATCTGGGCTCTCCAAAGGAAAATCAAGTAGGCCAAAACCATAGGTGTCCATTATAGGTTCCAACCCTGGATGTGTTCTAGCAGTAGCCACAAAAATATGGAAGGGACTTCTGCAATTAACTGAGCACGATACTGAACTTGACGATCTCAAATAGTATGGCTTTCAGTCCTGAGAGTCTATGGTCCCTAGAAATAAAGTCCATGTCAAAGCATCTCACTAGCAGTGTTAATATTGTGGAATTGTTCTTGTGATACTCCTGGTGAGGTTTAAACAGTTTTTAGTAGAAGTTTGATATCATCTTTCAGGAAATAAAATTATATTTCTTCCCCTCCTCCCTCCAGAAAACTTGGATGAAACTATTGCTCTTCAGACCAAGAACAAGCTAGAAAAAAATGTTACTGACAATAAAAGCAAGCTTTTCCCAGGTATGATTAATTTAACTATTTTTCTAGCTTTTAGCATAACCACCCTGTTGAACGATAAGTAATACACTTCAATAAATGTTGATAAAGAATTATAAATTTCAAGAAGTTTTAACATCTGAAATCCAACCATGGGATTAAATAGCTATACCCTTGGCTATTTTGTGGCCAGTCCCAGCATAGAAATCTGATCTTAAGATGCACTGAAAAGAAATGTAGGTCTTTACTGAGGATTCTCAGGAGGTGGCTGGTGGGAAAGGGAGAAGGCTATATCACAAAACTGAGCAATTCTTCCTAAAATTCACCTTTAGGTTTTTTGGTGGGTTTTTTTTTCTCAGATCACTTTTTCAGACTATTGTCCCTAGTCACCTGTCCATTCTCTGCTGCCCCTTCCACTTGCTCTTCCCTCCCCGGTCTTCTCTCTCCCCGGGGTAGTCTGCCCCTAGTATGATTTACCCCGTTCTCTCAGTTTCTTCACTTCTGCATCTTCACTTCTGCCCTGCTCAGCTAGGCGAACCCCACCAAACCAAGCTATGCAAAGGAGCTTCCTTTCAGGGGGGACAGAGGAGCAAATAAAGAAAAGTTCACAAGTTCTTATACCTTAAGTTTGTGTCCCTATCACAGAAGTTATGACATATATTTGATGGCATAATATACAGCCCTTTAAAATGATGCTTTGAAGTCATTTTTAATAACCTGGAAACATCCTTCCATAATGATGTGAATAACAAAAGCAAGGAACAAAATTGTGACTCAACTATGAAAAAATTTATACATCAAAAAGAAAAGAAAAAAACAGACCACAGCACTGGTTGTGATGCTTTACATAATGAGAAAATAACTGATTTTTTTTCTTTCTTTTCTACTTTTTCTATAGAATAATCCTTTTATTGAAAAATTAATAGCTTATTATTAAGCTGCTTGAGGTTCCCTATTTTATTGACAAAAGAGATGCATTACAATTGTTTTCAAGGGGTTACCTACTTTAAGGTTTATGATATTTTTAATTCAATATAGGAGCACTAGAAGGAAATATAGTTATTCTTAGGTGAGAAGCGAGCAAGGGTTATCCTTTCTTGACAGCAAGGGTCCAATTCTCTACTTTGCCTTGGGGTGACGAGGGAAGGGAGTATGAAGAAAGAGGCAGACAGAGAGAAGTCCTCCCATAGCCCCCAGATTCTTAGGTGCTACTCTGAGTAATAAAATATGCTTCAAAAATACACCAAGGAGAGATTGGGCAACTACAATTATTTTCATTTGGAATCAAGACTCATATCTACTTTGGGACCTGACATATCCCACTTGATCACCTACATTGATTAAAGTAAGGAAAATAATTCACTCTCTAATAATACAGTGTGGCAGAAGGGAAAGAACACTAAACCAGAATCTGGAAAGCTGGGTGGGGTGGGTGGTGGCCCAGCTGTTCTGCTAACTCAGTGGGTGGCCTTGGGCACTCTCTCCCCTCTCTGGGTCTCAGTTTCCTCTTCTGTAAAATGGGGAGGAGGAAGTTGGACTAGATAATCATTAAAATCCCTTTCAGCTCAAAAAATAACCTGATCTCAAACTGTACCTTTTCAATAAAGTTTATTTTTATGTTAGGAATTAATTAATAAACAGGGAATGGGGTTATAACAACAGTGCACAATCTGATTATAGCACCATCAGAGAAGAGTCATGAAGAAACAGATAGTACCAAGGAAGAAGCAGCTAAAATGGAAAAGGAATATGGAACCTTGAAAGATTCCACAAAGGATGATAACCCAAGAGGAAAAACGGATGAGCCAAAAGGTATGGAATTGATAGCTTTAGGTTGGCAATGAAATCAGGGAATCAGAAACTTTCACTGCACCTGGAAGAGTGATCTAAAAGTCAAGTCCCACCAAATCTGAGAAATTAACACCATCTGTATAGAAAAGATTCAGCATATGGTATCTTTACTCGAATAGCAATCTTTTTTTAATGTTCTTGAGTCTCCTGGGATGGCAAATTGGTTTTATCTTTTTGATTGTCTTTAGTGTCCAATGGACTTTTGTGCTTGGGGAGGAATTTTCACAACCATTTGTGCATTGTTTACTGTCCAACTTACAATCTTAGGAATTTATTAAGCAATATTTCTGTAAATGTAATTGATATTCTTCTAATAGTCACATACCACTTACTCAACAAAGCCATCAAAATTTATGGATTTAACAAAGCAAATTTGCTTAATCCTTTGCAGTGATGGCAACCTGACAGACACTTTTAAGGACTCGATTTAAAATCATAAGTCAAATATATCAAATTTCCTAAAATAACCTAACTACCTTATAAAGCATAAAAACCACATAGTAAACTAGTCCAATAATTACAAAACATATGTTTTTATTTTTATTCTTACACATTCTGGGGTCCGAATTTCACTGTGACTTAGTAAGTCTATGTGATATAAAATTTACGTCTTCCTAGGATTTTTGAAACTTTACCATACCCTGTGTTTGCAAGTTCTTAGTTGTTAACTTTAATTTCAGGTCAGGATGTAGGATCTGGTTGCATAGTCTGGTGATTCAAGCCTCTTTTATTACAAAGTGTGCTAGTTACATCATGGAAAATTTATATCTCTGTCTCTCAGACAGATATGCTTTTTCTGAAACTCATTGTTTTTACCAGAAGTTGTGAACAGATGGCTTAAACCTACTTTTATTTTTCTGTCTTTATGATAGATTGACCTCTTTGGATAATTGGAACCTTACCAATGTCTTATCAGTGTCTCATTAACAGGGTCATCTAGAGGTTTTTCCTCTAGGAGCTGAGGGAGTGGGTCGTTGCTCTCCCTTGGGGAGTGGGCATGACACTCAGCTAATCTATCATCTGAAAACACACCATTGGGCTCTCTTTTGTTCATTTATGTATAATCATTAATGGCAACGAACTGATGGACTTTGCTTATTCTTTGCAACAGTCTGATATGAGGCCACAGAGCTCTTAATTTTGAAAGGACTGCTTGGCCCACTTGCAAGTTCCCAATCTTTCCTGCTCATCCAGATAGAAGCAGCTTCACATCATACTTGATAGACCCATGCTTAACAGTGTGTGTGTGTGTGTGTGTGTGTGTGTGTGT
>NW_017731362.1:3812336-3839689 GCF_001890085.2 Hipposideros armiger
TCATGACTTTTCCGACAACCCAATAGCTATGTACTCAATACCTAGTAACTTAATAACAGCAATAAAATTACAAACTATTTCCCTTTTGTATTACTACTGCCTTTAATACTTTATATTACCTTTTTCCATTTATGTACCTTGTTCTAGATGATGATGATGGTCATAATCATGATCATGATTTTATGCTTATATGGTTATAGCTTGGGCAGTAGGAGTCTCCGTTTCTCTTTTGTCCTTTTAGCACTATGTTCAGTGGTTTTTAAAAGCACCTTTGCTCTCTGTCAACAACAGGATGTTCTAGACCCACTCTGAATTTTCCTGTCTTAAGACTTGAAATCAATTCCCCTTCAAAGAGCCCTGGTTCCTTTTTGTAGAAAATAGCTCTGAATCTGGGTTACATGGATTCACCTGAGTGGTGATGTTGGCCAAAGGTACTGCTTCTGTTCCAGTTACTGGGATGTTTTTGAGGCAGGTCTGAAAAAGAAATTTTTCCTTAACAGGTCATGTTCATGTTGATTTTTACTATCTTATGAAGTTTTATACTATTGTACCCTTCTTTTCTCTAGCATGAATTTCAAAGACATTCATAATTTTCTCCTACATTGAGATAGCTGGCATATGAACTCTAATTGTTTGATAGTGGCCTATGTTAAGAAAGGTTATGATTTTGCATCTGAGCTCAGGAGGAAAGAATATTGGAATAATTAATAATATTTGTCACAGGTATGGGAAGGGGGAATTGGTGTTATACGTGTCATGTTTGCTGACCCTGTAGACTAGTCATGCTGCCTTGATACTTTCACTCAACCCTAGACCCTCTTTGGGTCAGTATAAACTTTTCCTTAATATCTTTTTTTGAGAAATTGTGGTAAAATACACATAACAAAATTTACCATCTTAACCATTTTTTAATGTACAGTTCAGTGGCATCAAGTACATCCATATTTTTGTGCTGCCAGCACACCACCCATTTCCAGAATTCTTTTCAGGCAAAATTGAAACATTATACTCATTAAATAATAACTCCCCATTCTCCTTTCTCCCCCAGCCCCTGGCAGCCACCATTCTACTTTCTGTCTCTGAATTTGACTACTTTAGGTACCTCATATCAGTGGAATCATACAGTACTTGTTTTTGTGTGCTTGGCTTATTTTACTCAGCATAAGGTCCTCAAGGTTCATCTATGGCGTAGCATGTGTCAGAATTTCCTTCTTTTTTAAAGGCTGAATGATATTCTATTGTATGTATATACCACATTTTGTTTATCCATCCACTTGACTATGGACAGTTGGCTTGCTTCTACCTTTTGGCTATTGTGACTAATGCTGCTGTGAGCATTGTGTGACAAATATCTCCTTGAGACACTGCATTCATTTTGGGGGGGAATAGTCCCAGAAGTGAAATTGTTCGATCATATAGTAATTCTATTTTTACTTTTTTGGGGAAACCCATACTGTTTCCGTAGCAGCTGTATCCTTGTACATTCCCATCAACAGTGTGCAAGTGTTCCAATTTCTCTGCATTTTTACCAACACTTTTTATTTTCTGTTTTTTCAATCATAACTATCTTAATGGATATGTGGTGGAAGATGAGTAGTAAACTTTTGTAAGATAGCTAATCAGGAAAAGAGTTCTCCTGTGGCCTGAGACAGGGCCAGAAATTGGGCAGCACAAAGCATTACAGCTCACCCCAGCAGAAAGCCAGCATGCCTGAATCGTCTCCCATGTATAATAAACCCATGTAAAATAAATCTATTTCCTTAAAACACAACAAGCCATATCTAGGTCCTTTGACTTACTGAGGCAGCATGCCCTATGTTTAAGACAACACCTTATTTCACTGTGCAAATGTCCCTAAGAATGGGTCCTGACAGGTAGGTCTCTTTGCTTGTTTTAAGAAAATATTATGTATGAGTAAAAAGGAATATGAAGGAGTTGATTGTTGGTAACCCACTATTGCCTATTTAGGATGTGAGTGTTCAGAGACTAATGATGAGGTTAGATTTCTTTTCTCATTAAGATTTCCATCAGATAATAACAGGGAAAGAAGGCAATAAAACTCCGTCCATTTAGAGTAACTCTTTGTAATGGCTCTCCTAAAACATTAGGAAGAGGTAGGGATTCGGGGCTAAAATTAGCCCCTCCACCATTAATTAGAGATTTAATTTATTCATGATACCCCTGGCCCCCATTACTCTGGGATAGGAAATTTGATTCTAGTACAGTTTAGAAAATATCAAACTGAGCTTAAGTCAAAGGTGAACATTTCTTGAAAAAAAATGTAGTCAATCCCAAAAATATGCCATTGTATTCACAGTTGCTCTATTTGCCCTTTTTTCAAAGGCTATTTTGCTTCTCTGTTATAAAACCCACTGAGGAAACACCTGTTGTCTCCAGGAAGAAAAATAAAAGCATTCATGTGGGGGAAGGTGGGGTTGACTGGGTTTTCTGAGACATTTATTTAGCAACAAATAAACATTCTGATGGCATGCCAGGCACTGTGCTACAGAAGGAATATAAGAACCAATGCCTGACTCTGAGGACTAAAGCAAGCTTTGAAATTACCTGAGACTAGTTCTTAACCCATGTGTAGGCAAGTGTAACACAAGCCACATAAATGCAAGCATATCTTCTATATTGATGAATCAGGGGTGTGTAGAACAGGCTCCCTTCAGAGAGAAAGTTGGAGGACATTGCAGAGCAGAGCAAGGGACGAAGTAATGGCCCAGCTAAAACCACGTAAGGAATTAATTATAAGCAAGGCACATTGATAGGAAATATCTATAGAGAGTCTGTTTTGGCCTTGCAATATGAGGTGATGGGCCCACCCAACCACAGCAAATATTTATTAATCATGCCAAGCATATGTGGGTCCTTGGGGAATAGGACTAATAATAATAATAATAATAATAATAATAATAATAATAATATCCTACATTTATATCAACTTAACAGAGCATGTTTAAATGTTTCTCATCTCATGTAGACAATGTTAAAAAAATCCAATTTAATTACCAATGATAAAAAAGAAATGACAGATTCACCTTTAAATATAGTTTAAACTATTTAAACTTGTGCTTTCTCCAGGGACTCACATTAACAATAATATTTAAGAATATTGATTTCTAGTTGGTGTAGGTATTTGAATGATTTAATAATTATTCCTAAATTTAGGGATGCCAATGAAATCAAATTTCTTCTAATTCTAACCATATCTATAAAGTTGCTTAACTTTTCAAGTAAATTGCTCTCAGGAGACAAAGAAAAGTACTTTAAAACTTCATTCCATGACCTAAGTTTGGCTGTTTTGCCAGTTTGATGTTTACTCATTCACTTCTGCTCTATGAGTCACTGAAAATCTTTTTAAAAAATCATCCAAAGCATGAGATAAGCATTATAATACTCATAAACTCATTCTGATGCTATCATTTGTCAAGTTTATGGCCAGATAATGAAATTAGTTTTAAAAAGTGATCTCTAAGATACCTTTCACCTAAATATTCTATCATTCCCCTATCTTCTTATGGAAGACAGAAAAGAGAAGGTAGACTATTTAATTATAAATTGATAGTAAATTGACTGACTCATATGGATGCCCCTATTTTTAAAGCACCATAAGAGGAGAAAATTCATGCTTTTGTTCAAGCCCCAAAGCATTCTTCTAGAAATATCTAAAAATAGTGAGTCCAGTGCTCTCCCCTGTGAGTCAGCAAGTGTTCTAGGAGCTAAGCTCAGGCACGGGGAGACCTGCCATCAACACAAGTTTTTCAAGGACAGAAAAAGAGAACTTCTTTCCACATGTAGAGTCTTCTTTTTAGGATTCACCCCTTAATTTACAAATCAGTAAACCAAGGCTCAGAAGGTGAAGTGACTTGCCCAAGATCTCATAGCCAAAGAGTGGCCGAGCTAGGCCCTGAACTCATGTCCCCTGTTACCCATTCAGCGCTCATCCCAGTATTCCATGCTGCATTTTAGCCATGTAAAATGTCATCATTTTGTAGAAATTCTTGAATTGAATGACTGTAGGCTCCATGTTGGCATTCATTACCCCAATATCAGTTGCTTGGCTTTATGCAGCTCAAAATCATATAATCATATAATCTTTACTATTTAGAATTGTAAGGATTATATCAAATTTAATTTTTATAAACACTCTTTTAGAAGAGCTAATATCTTTAGTATATCCAGTATTCAATAGGTTAACTCTTGATTTCTTCAGTTTTGTTTTTATGTTTTTAAGGCAGTGCAGGTCAGGCTAACCTATCAGGTTCAGGAAAAATTCATGTATAAAAAAGGATATTTCTTCTGCAGTGCTGAAAACCAGAACAGTGAGAAAAGCAGGGCTGCCTCTTTACTCTGGCTCTCTTCCCATCTGCTTCGGCATATGTTTTAAGGCTTGTGCCATATTACCTCAGCTATGAGCTATTTTTTTCCAAAGGAAGCAGAGATAAATTAAAAAAAAAAAAAAGTCCAGCTTTCCAGAATGGACTCTCCTGGGCTTTCAGTGCACACTGTGTAAATAAAAGATGTACTTTACAGCTCCCGGGAAGAGAAAATGTAAACAGGAACCAGCTGCTTCTCTCCAAGAGCGGAGGGGAGGAACACCTGATTTTATTCCAGTTGTCACTGGTGCTCCTCTAAATGTGTACAGGTCCTAATACCAGTGGCAGTGGTCCCCAAACATGACCCCACATTGGAATCATCTCAGGATTGTTTGTAAAATAAATGATGCTTTGTCCCTCCCCTCCCTCCCTACTCCCCCCCCCTCCCATCCTGGTTTAATTGATATGGGAGTGACCTGGGCATCAGGAGTTTTAAAAGCTCCCCGAAGCAATTCTAATGTGCAGCCAAGTCTGACAACCACTCACTGCCTTAGTGGCCTGTTTGGTAGCAACAATAACAGGCACTAAAATCACTCCAGTCTAAAAGGTGGATTTTACCCAGCTCCAACTCATTAGAGGCTCTGGATTCATTCTGGTTCAAGACCAAGCTCTGACCCTTACTCAGCTGTGTCACCATGGGCACATCACTTAATCTCTCTGAGCCTTAGTTTCTCTCATGAGCAAAATGGGAATAATAATGCTTATTTCAAAGAGCTCTGTGGAGATTGAATGACACATGGATATAGTCTGTCTAGCACATTCATAGGTATTTAAAGGTGTTTCTGCTATCACCATCACTTAAATTCAGAATTCATTAAATTTCAAGTCTTTTAAATAAAGTTTATTTTTTGTAAAAAAAGAAAAGAAAGAACTCTATAACATTAATACTTTAAAAATTGTATTTTCTCTATTTTCAATTCCATGCTCATCAAGCAATCTTCTGACTATAATGTGGCTAATATATAAAAAGCCTTCATCTATTCACTCATTCGACTAATATTTATTGAGAGCCTATGATGGGTCAGGCTTTATTCTAGGCAGGAGAGTACATCAGCAGACAAGAAATATTTCTAAGGGAGGAAAACAAACAAACTTAAATTATATAATATAGTAGAAAGTGATAAGTGCTATGGATAAAAATGAAGCAGAACGGCCAGCCAAATGGCTCAGTTGGTTAAGAGCTTGTGCAAGAGTGTGAGCTCTGAGCAACAGTGGTTCGATGCCTGGCCCGAGCTGAGTTGCCGCTGAGCTGCCAACAGGTAGCAGGATGGCTCAACTAAAAAAAAAATTTTTTTAATTAAAAAAAAAAAATGAAGCAGAAAACGGAGATGAGGATGTTGGGGGGTTCTATTTTAAATTAGAGAAGCGTTCTAATTGTATATATATGTTATGATCTGCAAGGTAGTAGTGGTTTGATGGATTGCAGTCTAGTGTTCTTTAAGCTACAGTAAACTAGTAAACTTGTTCTCTGTCGTGTGTTCCTAATGTCAATATAGTGAATAAAATTACTTTTCATGTATTTCATACTTGTTAAAACTCAACACCATTTTTATACATAATTGGTTCCTGAGCAAGGAGCAACCTAACAAAGTTGCTGATTCCCCTATTTCAAATTGTCTCAGGTCGGGTTCCCTCCAAAGCAGACCCTGTGAGAAGGATTTGAGGTCAAGTAGTTGAATTGGGTGGTGAACCCAGGAAGCAGTACTGGAGGGGTAGGTACATGAGACAAGGAGGGGAAAGGAACCAATATAAGGTTTGTTAATGAGTGGGCTTTAGTTATGGACAACTGGGGCTTGGTCCCACTGAGGATTTCTGGGAAACTGTGAGGAGTAAGGAAGCTGGGGTATTTATTTACCAATTTTGTCCACTATTGGTTTAGGGTCCCTTCATTAGCATATTTGGAATGAAGGAGGCATGAGGGTAGGGAATCAACAACGTCTGCTATACTGCGACAAAAGCCTCCTACTTATTTTTCATTCTCCTAATTCAGAATTTTTCATACAGTATTTAAACAGAGACTAAGCCCTGGTGTTTTTTTTTCTCAAATAAGCTCTCCACATTGTAATACAATATCATAGATAAGATTGTGAGAAGAATGCTTACAATTATTTAAAGTACAAGACTATTTTCATACATTCTCAAAAGTTTCAGAAGCCCTAATTATTTACTGTGCTAAGACAAATTATTATCTATTCATTAAAACAAGCCTTATGAGATCCACGTATTTGATTTAAACTCTTTAAAAATAATGAAGTTGCATTCTTTAGAAATAGTCTGCACTAAGATTTCTTTCCTTGTTCAAAATGCCTTTTCTAACCCAATTAATTTGAAATAGAGAACACTGTTTTTATGTCACCAAATCCAGTTGACCTTCTCAGTAAACAGGCAACAAACAATGAAAATCTCTATATTCATTGAACTGTAATTGTATAACATCTGCCAAGGGGAATTGGTTTTTCACGTGCTCAAACATTCTTAAAAACAAAGCACTGAAATCAAGGCTTTTTTTACACAGGCCGTTGAAGTGAATAGGGCTGAAAATTGCAGATCTCTTGTCCACTTTTTTGCACAAGAGCTTCTCTGTGCTTCTTTGGGGAGCAAATAGCATGGAGCCTCAACGGTGAGGCAGGAGTGAGCTTATAAGATCAGGAAGTCACTGAGGTAAATGCAATAGAAATTGGAACATCATCAATTTTTTTTTGAACAGTGTCAAATCTTAAAGCAGTGTTATTGCTCATGAACTATAATCAGATGTATCCAGATTCAAACTTGGATCTACTATTTACTAGCCATGTGATCTTCATCATATTACTTTAATCTCTTTATGCCTCAGTTTCTTCATCTGTAAAATGGGAATGAAATAGGACTACTTCATAAGGTTGTTGTGAAGCGTAAAAGAGATGCATTTTGGAGCACAAGGCACAGCCCCTGGCTCATGAAAAGCACAAAGTACAGATGGTTCAACCAAGAAGTCTGGGCAGTAGACTTGAGGTAATACGGCTCAGAATGGATAGTCACCACACTGAGCCTTGGCAGCGATTACTTTTGCAGAGGCCCTGGACTTTGAAAGCCTCTTTTCTTAGGTCATCCAGTCCTCTCCAGACCACCTGGTTTCTTGATGCAGACACTCTGAGTATTAGGGACCTCACTCAGTTCGGGGAATGGTTGATTTCTTTGAGACAGAACTAGGATACATCAGTATTCATGTCTGAAGAAAGGTGTTATCTTTCAGATAGTGTACTTAGCAGAAACTCTGCAAGGCCAGAGTCCAAATTCCAACTCTGTTATTTCCTGTGTGGCCTCATGCAAGTCATTTAGCCTCTCTGAGCTTTAGTTTTCTCATCTAAGTTGATGATAATACCCACTTTCAGTCAACAAGGTGTGCAGAGGCCATCACACAGCAGGTACTTCAGTGATGCTTGGTATTCTCCCACCACACTTGAGATTCATCAGAGAATGTTTCACATCCAGGGAAGTTTTACTAGAACAAGTTCTAAGGCTCACTATCCAAACCTTGAAATGAGGCCCAGGTTGCCTCTTCATCTGGGGTTTTACACACTCCTTACCAGAACTGGGCAGAAGATTTGCATAGCAACTTACACAAAACCACAAATTTGGACTTAACTTAACATCACTTATTTGATGACAGTTTCTTTTAAGTATCTGCCACTCTGATTCAGGCCTTGAGCTGACAGTGCTCCTCAGTTTGGAAGAACCATCCCTAATCATCAATGAAGCAATCTAAGAATTGTAAGAATCCACCTATCCAGGGAACTGAATGAACTCTTCTCTGCCAGAATATCAAACTGTGGTTATTTGTGTGGAAGGATATTAGCTCCTTGACGCTTACCAGCGTGGTCCCTTCTCCTGGAAACTTATCCCCACCCACTCTCCTTGACCCTGCCACCCCCACTCAAATACGCACACAGCCTCATAGGGACACCGCCTCACAAGCAATTGGTAACTCCAGTATTTGTTTATTGTTGTAAACATAAGTGTGATCTTTAAAAAGAAATGCAGTGATGTTTTATGAGTGTTTGATATGGGTTCTCTGCCTTTTTCAGGGAAAACAGAAGCCTATTTGGAAGCCATCAGGAAGAACATCGAGTGGTTGAAGAAGCATAACAAAAAAGGAAATAAAGAAGGTAACGCTTTAGTGTGGTTATAAATTACAAACTTCACCCAGTTAGCAGGGGCTCTTGTTAAAACAAGATTCCCACAATCAAAGTGAGCCAAAATCTCCTCTCAGAGCCCAGAAAGACTGCAACTCTTCTCAGATGCAAAAGGGAACAGTACCTCCATTTGTCTTATTTTCCAAACCAGCCTTTTAAACAATGGCATTGTTTTCTTTTCTTTGGCATTTTATGATGAAAAAAAATGTCAAACAAAAGTAGAGAAATAGTACAATGAATCCCCGTGTATCTATCATCCACCTTCGATAATTATCAACATTTGCCAATCTTGTTTTGTCTACTCCCCCCACCCTTTTCTTGGGGTATTTTAAACAAAGGCATTTTCTGAACACATAATAGGTGCACCCTGCAGTCACGAAAGCAGGTCACTCACTCACTTAAAACACAGAACTAGATTCTGTTCTGAGTGCCAGAAATGTGAAGCACAGTAAAATGTAGTCTCCCCTACCCTCAACCCCACCCCCAACCCCACCCCAAATTACTCACAGCATCAATAAAGTACGGTTGGTCCTGCTTGGTGCTATCACAGACAGGCATGGTAGTACGAAGGAGGCAAAAGGAGGGGGCACATCGCCTTACAGAGACAGAGATCACTGGGATAGAAAGGGCCCCGTGAAAGCCTTCACTGGAAAGGTAAGTGAGGAGAGATGGAGGCAGAGGGAATGCTGCGTGCCAAGACAAAGGGACAAATGAGAGGATGCTTTCTGGAAGCTGGAGCCATTCGGTTTCCCAGGTACACTGGATATCTGTGGGAGGACCCGCAGACAGGACTAGGAAGGTGCGCAGTAATAGCCAGGTCAAGAAGAGGCTGGTGCACCCTGCTAAGGAGGCTCATTTTAGCCAGAGGATCCTAAATTAGGGCTTCTTTAAGCCCTGAGAACTCAGTTAAGAACTGAAAAATCTATCTGGCAAGCAGTGTGATTACAGCTTGAAAAAATAAGACCTCAGAAGGCTGGAGAGAGATAGGAAACAAATATCTAGAGCAGAAATGATGGTGCTTAAGCCCAGGCAAGGCAGAGAAAATAAGAAAAGAGGGAAGAAACTTGAGAGCTACATGAATAAAGAGGAGTCTGCTATGATTCCTGGGTGTCTAGCCAGAGCAGTTGCAAAGGGAGGCTTTTTTTTTTTTAAGATTTTTATTGGGGAATTGGGGGAAGGGGAACAGACAAGTTGCTGTCCTTTTGTTCTTCAGTCTAGTTGTGGAGGACGTTGCTTCACTGGCCCAAGTTGGCACCATCATTGCGCTCTTCTCGGGCGAGGCAGATCAGTCGCCGGCTTCTGGATGGCCGCTCACTGCGGCTGCTGGCCGCTCACGCTGGCTGCTGGCTACATACGGTAGCCCATGGCAACCCACTGCCACAGGGACTGCAGCCTACACCGCCTCGCCAGCGATTCACAGCAGCCCAGCTCCAGGTTGACCTGTTGTTCAGCATCTAAGCTGTAGAGGGCAGTGTCACTGGCCCCCATATGTGGGATGCGAACCGGGGTCCTCTGGTGGCCCAAGCCAGCTCTTAACCAATGCGGCAACAAAGCCCAAAAGAGGCTTTTAAAATGAAACAAGCAGTGCTTCTCAACCCTTAAAGTGCATGCAAATCATATGCCAAGCTTCTCCATATCCTAATGCCCTGTGACACCACTAATTCAGAAACTTGAGGGGCAGGACCCAGGCATCAGTAGTTTTAAACCCCTCATCTTTCCACCATGCAGCCAAGTTTGAGAACCACTGAGATAGAGCACGATGGGAGGAAGAGGTTTTTTTCAGCACCCTTTTAGCCTGTCATCTTATAAGTTGAGCAAGATGGAAACAATCATCACATCTTCACACATATTCATTTTAGTTGGCTCAATATGATGTGAATTTCCAGGCTGTCAGTTCCATTAAAATTCACATACACCATATTTCATCAAATGTGTCATTGATTGGAAAATGCACCATTGTTTCATATACCACTAAGGAAGAAGTATTATGAGATGCTATCAATGACTGTGAAGACTTTAAAATAAAATAAAAAAGTTTATCTTAGAATCAGTGTAATACAGTAGGTGCTATATTTGAAATGCATTCCAAAACCAATGTAAATTGTATGGTCCAACAGTATGGACTATTTATGTGATTTCTTTCACCAATGAACATATAAATCATATTCCTAGTCATAACTGACAACATCCTGCAATTCAGTCTTCCACTTCCAGAAACGACCGACCTAGTGAAGTGTGGAACTGTGATGTTTGCATCCAAGGCTCTGTGAGCAAACCTCAGAACAACAGTGTTGAGTTTGCCGCTCCCTTCTGCCTCCAGGAAGTGAGGGTAATATGCACTCCTGAAGGCAGGAGCAGAGAGCTCTCCCTCCACTGCCTTCACATGTGCTCTGCTCCACGGGGTCATCTCTCACAGCCTGTGTGCATCTAGGTCCTAGGGCCATGCAGTGGCGGCAGCTGTGTGAGCAGGAAGTCTCACTATCAGTTCTTACCTTCCTTAACCTCTGCTGATGCCCTTTGTTCGGCAGGGGACTGGGGGACTTGAACCTCCTTCCCAAATCCAGGAAAAAAAGGTCCATGTGGTGTGATAGAGAGGGTGATGATAAAATCTTATGCAGCCTTAAAAGTCTGCACTTTTAAAAAAATGAATTGCTACCCTTATCACTTTTGAACCTACCAACCTGAAAACCCCTTTTAAGATTAACAAGGTGGTTACTGACTTGTGTACTCTCATAGCTAACAGCCTTTCCTCAGCACCAGGCTGGTTTTCCTGGCACACAGTGGTAGCTTGGTCATAAAGACAGTTTTTCCATTTCAAAAGAAAGCACCATTATTTTCCTGTTTGCCCATTCAAATCACCTGGACCTCTTCACATCTGTCCATGGGAGTCTGCCTTTTGTCCCTCTAAGATGTTGACCCTGCAACCGAGTCTGAAGAGCGAGCATTAATTTGAATGAGTGGTAATCAAGAGGTGCCTCCTGAAGTGCACACAAAATGTACGTTCAGGTCAGTTCTCTATTTTGTGTCTGAGAAAAAGGAAAAGTCAAAAAACAAACAAAAAACCCCAAGCACTAACTGAACATTTGTTCTGCACCCATTCGATGTTTCCTATTCACTACTTCAAGGCCACAGTCATCAAAGCAATGACTACAGACTGACCCAGGTTCCGAACCTGACTCTACCATGAGCTGAGCATGTGACTTACCTCCTCTGTCCCATTTCTTCATTTCTGAAATGGGGATACTGTTGCTTACCTCATGGGTTTTATGAGAAGCAGGTCAGATGACAGTTGTAAAGTGCTCAATGCCAAGACTTCTCTCTTTAATCCTCACGGCTGCACCCTAGTGGGGAGGACACAGCTCTCTCTAAGCCTCGGCTCACCTGGATATAAGCACCTGGTGCTTGCAGAGAGTTCCATCATGCTTAGTTTTCCTTTCATGCAGGGCTTAAAGATGCCCAGGGGACCCAGATTAAGCTTATATTTAGGCTAGCTCAAGGGGCCGTGGGGTGCTTTGAGCCTTTGTACCCCACTCTCTCCTTTCTCTTCCCCTTACAAACTGATGGAAATCAGGCCTCTGGCTCAGGGGCTGCCAATATCCAAGACAAATGGCACTGTCCTCAAGGAACTCAGCCTCAAGCAACTCACAATCAGGAGAGGTCTCCCCAAGTACTCTATGGTGGGGAAGACCCACGAGTCCAACCATGAGGGGTGTGTGTCATAAATTTTGGTACCTCCATAAGATGTATTGTATGTAGCCATTAAAATAGTGTTTCTGAAGAATATTAATGCTTACTATGTAAAGTAAGTGAAAGGAGCTAGTTATAAGGTTGTATGTACACTGTAATTTCCATTGTGGGTTGAGATAGATATATTTGAAAAGTTAAAAAGAAATAGAACAAAATACCAACTGTGGTTATCGATGATTAATAGAATTCAGGTGATTTAAGTTTTATTTTATGTTTCTGTAGTTTTCATTTTTAAAAACAGTAAGTATATAATAATCAAGGAAAGATGTGGGTTTCTTCTTACGCCTTTAGAATGATGCCACCTTATTTTGGGGATCTCTTTGTTTTGGGTGGGTGGTTTGATGGTTTATATAAATTTTGTTTGTTTGTTCAAGTAGGACAGAGAAACCATAAAGAAGTTATCATTTGGCTTTTTGCTCCATATATATACACAATTCTAACAGTGTGCAAATCAAGGTAATTCTTAATTTGGAAAAAATTTAAAGGTGTGTTGACTAACCAGTGTAGCAAGTTCAGAAAGTCAAAACACCTGGTTTGGATCGTAACTCTACTACTTGTGTGACCTTGACGAAGGTACTTAAGTTTGAGGATCTTCTTACCCGAAGTGTGATTCCTAGACCAGCAGCATCAGCGTCTCCCAGGAGCTCGTTTAAAATGCAGAATCTGGGGCCCCACCTCAAACCTACTGAATGCAAATTTGCAACTGCCCAAGAGTCCCAGGTGACTGGTTATAAATAGTAAAGTTTGCAAAGCCCTGGTCTCTGAACCCATTACCCCCATGGTCAGATGAGGGTGGTACTCTCCAACTCAACACCTCGCAGGTATGATGATGGGAAGCAGATGAGCTCATATACACATACATGTGATTTTAAACTGCAAAGTACTGCACAAAAGCCAAGACCTAAAATGTCTTTCAGTGTGAAAGAAGGGATGGTTGTGGTGGTGTTGTCCAAAACGCTTCTTAGTTAATGGTAATCACTGTAATGGGATTGCTCTTTACTGATCTTTGCTCATGATACCATAATAATATTTTCCAGATTATGACCTTTCAAAGATGAGGGACTTCATCAACCAGCAAGCTGATGCTTATGTGGAGAAAGGCATCCTTGATAAAGAAGAAGCTGATGCCATCAAGCGTATTTACAGTAGCCTGTAAAAATGGCAAAAGATCCAGGATTCTTTCCACTGTTTCAGAATTCATAATATAGCTTAAAACTCTTCTAATTCTGTGATTAAAATTATTTTGACCCAAGGATTATTAGAAAGTGCTGGATTTACAGTAGTTAACCTTTTAGAAGTGGTTAAAACATAGCTTTCTTGCCATAAAAACTATCTGAAAAGTAAAGTTGTATGTAAGCTGAGATTTTATACCTAGAATTCTTATTTCCCTGTAGATTTCAATTTTATAATCAGAGATATGTTGCTTTGGGAAAGCCTGTAATGGACTCAACTTAAAAATGAAACTTTTACCTTCTGTGTCACACATATACGCACCCCTGAAGAATTAGAGGGCAGTTTTCAAGGCATGCTGGGTACCAAAGCACCTCATAGCATATGTCTGTTACAAGATATCATTTTCACTACCAGTTCCCTTTTGGTTGAAATAAATTCACATTTTCTCAAAACCTCTATAGCTTAAAGGAAGCTGTTTTTTTGGCTACTCCTGCTGGCTTTTTATCAGGCCCAATGGTACAAAAAGGAACCTGAAAAATGGGCATAGGATTTGCTAGATTTATTAACAATTTTCCCCCACTTTTAACATTTTCTGTTAGTTTTCAGACATTGAGTTTGTTTATTAAGAGGGATACGTAGGGACTCTCCAAGAAGAAAAATGAGGTCATAAACACTACATCAAGCAACGTATGCCAAATCTGAGTTATCTAAACTGGACTTGATCCAAGCCAAGATTTCTCAACAGAGAGCAAGAGGGCCAGGCAATAGAGGAGAAACGGATATAAAAATCATTTTCTTCCCTGAGAACCAAAGCTGGGAAATGAGCTTCCCTGGAGGTTAATGAACTGCCAGTCCCTGAGACCTGTCTTTCTCAGCCACCACCCCCAACACAGCCCTGGAAACAGCACACTGTCACCAAAGTCCCCCTGAAATGTTAATGGGCAATGTTCCCAAATCAAAGAATGCTTTAAAAATGTGCTATTCAAATTACATTATTTTCTACATATTTCAGTTAAAAATCATAAAAATAATATGCTTTGTGTATTAGCTGTCACTACTTCAAATGGCTTTCTGATACCTGTCTTTTCAACGCCCCTACTTGGTATTCGCTTTTTGGTGAGGACTGGGGAACTTATAGGGAAATTTAAGAGGGTGTTTTTCACAAGTAGGAGACCACTGCTGCTCCTCCCATCCTATCTAGAGTTGCAAAAATAAACAGAAACCAAAGCCTGACACTCAAAAAAACTAGTTAGTTAATATGTTCTAGAGAAGCCCGTACTCACTGGTGAGCGGTGAGAGAGAACCAAAAACAACTTTGCCCGAACTACTTGCCAAAGCGTGAAGAATCGGACTTGTTTTATGAGTTATCTTTGATAACATGACTGACTCTACTTCACCCATGTCCTGTAGTCCAAACAGGCTGCTTCTACATCAGAGAAAAAGCTGGCTGTCACTAAAGCATTTTCTCCTTTTGCTAGAACTTATCTAAAATCTACGCAGTATTTTCAAAAATAAGAAATCTATTTAGTGAGTCTATTTAATGAATGCCCGAACACACTGACATTCATCAGCTCCTATTGATCACCAAGACAAAAGGGGGAACATCAGTCCTGTTTTATAAATGAGGAAACTGGTATACACACACACACACACACACACACACACACACACACACACACACACACAAGGGCACAAGATATGCTCAAACTCATGTGGCCAAGAAGTGGTAAAGCTGAAACCAGAGCCCAGGTTTCTTAACCCTCAGTCCATTCCTTCACAGTGATTCTATGGGCAAGACAATGACTAAAGAATTCTAGTCCAGGATAGTTCAATTGTAGCCATGACAAAGTCAAAGTTTTTAATAACTTTAAAAAGAGGAGAGATGTTATTGCCAGAAATTGCTGAGGGACTTTAGGCAAAATTAAAATACTCCGGAAAATGTTTTTGAGATTGTGGTCTTTATATCAATTTTCAGCTTATGTCTTTTAGATAGTATTTTTGGATTTATGTCTTTTGGATTACTCACAAATTGCAGATTATTTTAAGTTAAACAGCATGATAACTTTATATTTTTTTAAAGTTCCTGGGACTCCACAGAGGCCTGAGCCTTTTCTTACATACACAACTGTTTCCCTTCCTTTATTTATTTTTTCTTTTAGTGTTCTCTTCCAATAAACTCCCCATAGTTCAGATAGTAGTGGATGAAAGAAAACAGCAAAGCATGATGAAGAGATCACCCTCTATCAAAGATGATAATAACATGAGAAAAAAAAAACTGAAAAATAAAAACATGAGATGCTATTACCATGAAAAAAAAAAAAGAAAACAAAACAAAGGCTTATATACATTATAAACAAACAAGAAATTCAAGATAAGGGCAGACAGCTACTATGTCCCATTCATGCCTCAAGGGTTGGACACGGGCAGCTCTGGTTCTGCTAGCTCTGCTGCATTAACACCTAAGGGCACGTGTCTCCTGCTTAAGGGAAGGAAGTCCTGGAGGAGCAAGATGGGGAGAAGAAAATGAGGAAAGAGAGAAGAGGGGAAACAAAGGTCCTTTTTGCCCCCACAAAAATCAGACTCCTTTGGGGAAGTTGGGGAGGAATAATATGAAGAATTTTTGGGCAAGTTTAAAGATTTAACCCAGCATTTGAATAGAAATTGAGACCCAAAAAAACCCATTTAATTGTTAACAATATATGGCTTAAGGTTTCCTGCTATAACCTATGCAGATAATAAAAGTAAGACAAATGAAATTAATGTGAATAAAAACCTAACCCTCAACTCAAATGAACACAGTGACTACCAAAACACTCTGTAAAGTGACTTACCAATGAAATAGAGACTACAATTCACCAATGTATCAGGTCATAGCACTATTTCTTATTTTGATCATATTCTGTGTTCTCACTATATTGGAAATGCATCAAGTCAAATATGAAAATGTAAACATTACTAGTAACTGCAATTGATTTGCTTTTAGGTTATTGAAACTTTTTTTCAAAATTGCAATTGAAATAATAAAAACCATTCAAGGAGAGAAGCTGTCACTATTTCAAAAATATAATTTAAAAATCAACTTTTTTTCACTTGCTGAAAAAATTGAAGGCTCAAATATAAAAACATAGTTTATTTTTTCATTCATATTTTTGTAGTTTATTTTTTACAAAATTTGGTTCTTTATTTACTAGAGAATATGTAGTACATCTTGAAATATATATATATATATAGCAATATATATATATATATATATATAGCACTTAAGTTATAAACACATAGCAAAATCAGCATCACTTAAACAGCAACCATGTTTTTCTCACATAATTAGGATTTGTCAAGAGATAAACATTGCTTTTAGCTTGACTATGTAAATAGTCTTTGATGCTTTATGTCAACTACTATTCACAAAGCAAGTCAAAAAACTACCACCACCTACAAAAGTGATGAGCTTTAGGATACAATTTTGGTACCATGCCATAATGCAGACTTAAAATGATAGAAAGCCAGAGAGAACTATTCACTTCAGAGCAACTGCAGTAGGTGGAACTTCTTAATTGTGATTTAAAGATACACACTATGAGAATCCAAAAGGGATGTTTTTGAATCTTCAGTTGTTGATTTCTTTATGATCCAACCATCTCTTAATCCAAGGGAGATTATGCCCCCTGATCATCTAACTATGATAGAGTGAAGTTACATAGGGACTTTCTTCATCTCTGAAAAAAAAAAAAGAAATATGGAATAAACCAGTGTTTAAAACCTATATTCAGAAAACTAACACATATACTTATCAAACAACTTAATATCCACTTGCCAAAGAAGTACAGGAGTATATCAATTTATAATATTGTACATGCCTTGAAAGTTGTATGAGATACAAATATCATTAGTGTGTACCTTATTGATTCAATTTTGTGTCTCAGTTACTGAAATAAAGAATAGTGCTTGCTATGTATTGATATTTGTTTATACTACATTTAAATTATATTAAATTATAAATTAATCATATTCGTATTTATATTTGTTTATATTTCTAACATTTCACCTCTTTCTCAAAAGGGTTTGGAGGTTCCTACAACAAAAGGGGTAAAATATAAGATGAATAATATAGAAATTAAAAATCAGGACTAAAGAAAAGAGAAAGATACAAATATATTAACCATAAGACATATTATAGTAGTTGAACTGAGCATCAATTTTAGTTACAAGCTTTCTGGTAGCCAGGGCAAAAAAGGTTGTGCCATTCTTGGAATCATAAAGGGAGAAGGAAATCAATTCTATAGGAGAGAGAAAGGTTTGCCCTAGTACCAAATTAAAGAACAAAAAAGAAAGCTCATGTGAGATCTTATATAGGAAACACCTGGGGACAAAAAAAAACGGACAATGTCTTTGACAAATTTTATAAGGATCACTGTTTTACAAGTATTCTCTAGGGCATTACTTCCTTTGAAGGCATCAGCTAGATGTCTCTACTTGGCTATTACCCAGAATTGCTAGCCGGGCAGTTATGCTATTAAAGCAAAGAAGCAAACTTTTTATAACAAAAAACAGAAACAAAAGCATTCAGACAAAGCCTTATGCAGGATGCAATGGCTCTGTTTAGACTTCATATATTAAAAATGCCTTTCTGGAATTAAAATATAGTTTTTAAAGCAAAAAAGAAAATTTGACCAAGTACCAGCGTATTTTTACCTGCTCTCTTCTTTTAGTTTCTTGACTGCCTGTGTTGATAACTTAATCTGCAAGTCTAGTCTCTGCAGGAAATCTCTGGCTGACACCTCCTCAGGTGGCACAGGCTGAACATCGGATTCCTGAGGACTGGGAGGAGAGAGGTCTTCCCCAGCCACCGCTGGCTCTTCCTGAGAAAAACTGCTCTCAACAGTTTCATTTTCTGGAGAATCAATTGAGTTAAGTCCATTAAACAGCAACGGCTTCTCTAATATAACTGGGATGTTCAAAGTTTTCTTCAGAAATATACAATCATTGGTAAACAGTTTATTTGCCCTTTTAATCTGCTCCATCTAAAATATTAAAAAGGAAACACAGAGTTACATATAAATAAATCCAGAAGTACGGCTTGTTACACAACATGGAGCTAAAAATGTTCATGAGCAAAATGTGTGCAATGATTTCTCTGGATTGAAGATTCTTTTTTTTTTTTTTAATTTTTTATTGTTAGTTTCAGGTGTACAGAACAATGCAATAGTTACCCTTTTCACCCTCACAAAGTAACAACCCCCCTCCCCCATCCACTGCCCTCCCACCCCCGATATCATGCTTATCTATTACAATTCCATTGAATCCGTTCCCGCACTCTACTCCATGTCCCAAGGTTATATATGTATATATAATTATCATTGACATACAGTATTATTCAACATCAGTTTCGGGAATACAATGCGGTCGTCAGGCCTCTACATCAACTATGAAGTGGACTCTCCAAAAGGTCATGGGTCCATCTGGCCCCCTAAGAAATGCTTACAACATTATTGATTGTATTCCTCGAACTGTCTTTTTCTATCCCTGCGGCCAAATTACAATTACCCAATTGTATTGTCTTGGATTGAAGATTCTTAATTCAGGTTTTGTCACCTCCGCAGATGCCCCCAGTGATTTCAAGAGATGTCAGGAAATTCTGTTTCCCAATTTTAAAAAAGGAAAGACTAATTTTCCCCCCCCACTACATTATTTACCCTACAAGGCAGCTTTTGCTAAGCAGCCTTAAACCCCTGAAGTTACAAAACATAGAATTTTTAGCAGCAATTTAATAAATTTCACTCTCATTTTAACATTTCTATTATCCAATGGACCTTGAAGAATGGGTAGAAGTGGGACAGGTAACGAAAGGAGATGGGGAGCATTTTATATACAGTATCTCATTGTTTTTTACCCAATGGAGTATGTATGTGAAAACATACTTTACAAAGTTCACGGAGATTATGTGCCATGGAATCATCATACAACTGGCAGATGAAGAAGTCAGAATTTAATATAGGTTTCGATAACCTCAAATTCTTTCACAGCCTGTGAATGCCTCTCCCAAACCACAGAGACAGGAATGAGAAGTGGAAGTGAAACAGGGAATGGAATTTAACATCTGTTATTTAATCTCATTTAAGTTTCATAATAGTTCTACTATCTAGACATTAGCATGTCCTTTTTACAAATGAAACAGGCAGTCAAGAGAGTGAAGTGGCCTAAATCCACAATGCTGGTAAGTATACACAGGACTCAAATTATGCTGGTACTGAGCATGTTGGAGAAATGCTTACTCTTACATTCATCACACTGCGTTATAATGTATCTGCTGACTTCTCCGCCCAACTAGCCTGGGACTCACACCGTGCTAGGCTCTTTACATTCACTGTACCATCTAATTTTCACAACTCCTTCTTGTAAGTTATGTTTGGTACAATAGTTAAGCACGCAGGCTTGGGAATCTGACAGACCTGGTTTCAAATCCCAGCTCCACCAACATGAACTATTATTAACATGAGCTTGTAACATCTCTCATTGAGCCTGTTTCCTCATGTGTAAAACAGGAATCATCTACTCTTCACAGGGTCATTGGAAGGATTAAATGAGAGTTTATATACATACTTGCATAGAGGAGATGGATGGATGGGTGGGGGGGTGGGTGGATGAACAGACAGACAGACAGACAGATAGATATAATAGAGGGAGAGACTATTTAGCAGAGCACCTGGCAGTAAGTAGTACTTACTCCTCTCCATTTCCAATGAAGAAATCAAGAGATGATTGATTGGACCAAGTGCGTATGGTTCTTTAAATGTATGAGCCAGAATTTCTGTCTGACTCTAAAGTCCATATAACACCAGGATTAAAGTGCATGACTAATGGGAACCAAATTATGGCAATCCTTTAATGCCAAGTTTATTGAGTAAAAAAATTAGATGTCTACTTCAAAGAGCCTGAAAAAAACAATAGTTAAATAGACCTTGTTCTTCTGTTTTCTTACTATAAGCAAAATCCACACAAATACGTAGTACATTTAAAGCTTTCTTTTTTCCTTATAAAGATATTACATTAAAGTACCTTTTCTGTAGTGGGGAGGGGGGTGGTTAGTCTTTTGTGCTCTAGTTTTAAAGGAGAGAAGGCAAGGGTGAGAAGAGAGAACATGAATAGGCAGGTGCATTTTAGAGACACAATTAAAATCTAAAAATCCTAAATATCTCTGGTCTAGTTTAGGCTTAGATTTGAGACAGTTAAATAACTTGAATGCTTTATTCATAGCAGGTTCAGGTATACTCGTATTCTAATTGCCTTTAGTATCCCTTGCGTTTATCACCTAGCATCTACCTCCTCTCTCTCTTAGTATATGGGCTGCCAATGGTAGCTCGCCCCTGGCTTGAGGGGCAGCATGTGACTCATTCCCGTCCTTAAGAGCATCCAAGTGCCCTGGCTTTCATGATAGGTCACAGTCCCCCATCTCAGGACAATTCAGAGACGCTGGCTCTGGGACAAGAAAGAGCCTCTGTTTTTTTCTGCTGGAAGGAGATGGTCCTGGAGCTGCTAGCAGCCATTCTTCTACCTCAAGGAACTTGACAACAAGTCCACCTTGAAGGACAGCAATCAGGCTCCTGAATCAAAGCCTGAAGCGGAATCCCCTAAGATCTTTCAGTTCCATGAGCCAATAAATGACATTGTTGGTATGGTTTTTGTTGTCGTGTTTTGTTTTGTTTTGTTTTTGCTTAGGCCAATTTGAGTTAGGTTTTCTGTCACTTGTAAGTAAAAGAGCCCTCATTGATACAGGGCCCTTTCAAATGCTTATTGGCAGGGACCTACAATTGTTAATAGTCATTGTTTTCTGGGAATAATGATGGAAAACAGAAACAGCCGGGAACACCAGGGTCTGTTGGGAATATCAACAGTAAACTGAAATCCTTCAGGACAAGAACTGTTACTTCTATAGCTTCCCAGGGTCTAACAAGATCTTTATTTTTTTCTTTTTAAAGATTTCATTGGGGAATTGGGGGAGGGGAACAGCGTTGGGGAGCAGGGAAGGGGAACAGACAAGTTTCTGCTTTTGTTCTCCAGTCTAGTTGTGGAGGACATCACTTCACTGGCCCAATGTTGGTATTATCATTGCACTCTTCCCGGGAGAGGCAGTCGTTCGCCGGCCACTGGATGACCACTCATGGTGGCTCATGGCAGCTCACGAGAGCTCACGCCCGCTGCTGGCCAGCCCCAATGCAGCCTACACCATTGCCAGCGACTCACAGCAGCCCAGCTCCAGGTCGAGCTGTTGTTCACCATCTTAGCTGTAGAGGGCACAGAGTCACTGGCCATCATACGTGGGATCCGAACTGGGGTCCTGCTGCTCAGAGCTGGCGTCCCAAGCCAACTGCTAACCAACGCACCACTCGGCCAGCCTAACAAAGATCTTATACACACTAAGTGTTTAGGAAGGATGGAAGGATGGAAGGATGGATGGATGGATGGATGGATGGATGGATGGATGGACGGACGGACGGATATAGGTCAGAAGAACCAACATAAAAGATGAACCCAGAGAGGTAACCAGAAAGGGTAGTAAGTTATCTTGTGTTGGTTATTCTCTAAACCCACCCTGACCTACAAATCTTCCACTATTCTTGAGTCTGTTACGAACCCCAGGAGGCTGACCTCTTAAGAACTGCTCTACCCAAGTCATCTTGTTCTTAGAGCTCCAGCTGGTGTGACAAAGGAAGGCACCAGCAGAACGACGGCACCATGGCTCCAGTGGCTGCATCCCTCTCTGGCCAAGATCCTGCCAGGCAGCCCGTGTCTGGAACACGGCTCCTTCCCCAGGCCCTACCGGCCCAGGGGTAACATCTCCCTCATGTTACAAGTCTCGGGGGCTTCACTATCCAATATTGGTTCCCTTAACCCTGCTCATACTTCTGAAAATGTCCCTTCATTAAACTCTCTTAGGTCACACCCTCTGAGCACACTATCTGTTTCCTGCCAGGACCCTGACTGTTACATTCAACATTCAGAGCAAGACAGGCATCACAGCCAGGCAACAGGCCAATGACAGGGAACATGAGACCACTGGGACTGAAGGACAGGGCTCCCCTGGCTCATTGGGCATGCTATTGTACAACTGATTCACTAATAGAGCTGTTCCTTTAACTAGTCTATGTTTTTCCTGACATCAGGGACTGCACTGGCTCCATCTCAGTATTATCAGCAAGCATTTAAGGTGTACGTTGACCCTTGTATCTAGACTCTAAGATGAAGCATGAGATGCCAGCATCAAAGACACTAAGGATATCCAAGCATCAAGGTAGGAACCAATCTAAGGATGGGCAGATTTGAGCCTGAAGGTGAAAACAGTAAATGAGTCTAATCTAAGGTAGTAGTTAGAAACATGTGCTCTGGGGCCACTTTCTGAGTTCCAATCCTGGCTTTGCCACTTTGTAAGCATTCTTTATGTCTCCTTTCTTTTTAGTAAAGTAAGGATAATAATAGTGCCTTCCATATAATATGATTATTATGAGGATTAAATGATTTAATTCATGTAAAGCATTTAGAATAATGCAAGGAACACAGGAAGTACTCAAAAACGCTAACAACTATTATCATTAAATGTGGTTAAAAGTGAGAAAGCAACAGGTAAGAGCAGATCCTAACATGTATTCAGCAAATGAGAAGGAAAAAGGTAGGAATTTCTCCCAATAAAAATATTTCTCTCACGAAGTAAGAATGCATAAAGAAAATTTCATATAAAAACAAGCTCAGATGAGTAACATTATATGTTGTCACTGCCCTGAGGTGTGAACTTTAAGTTTGTTTTCAAAGGTAATTGATTTGATCTTAACTCGTTCTCCTTTACAAGCAATGGCTTGAACCAACTACATAGGCTCCAAACTCGGTTATCTGCAGTAAAGTTAAGGGATGAAAACAGCCGTACAAAAAAGCCAGGGGGAGAAAAGCATTCCAACCAGAAAGAACAGCTGCTGCAAATGCCCCAGAGCAGGAAACTTAATAGTGTAGCTGAAGTATAGGAAGTAAAGAGCACACAGGTCTTTGGGTGCCAAGGTGGAGAACTTGGACTTTGTTTTTAAAGTGATGGGAAGCCATTGGAGGGTGAAGAAAAGGAGTGACATGATCTGATTACAGTTAAAGATGACCCAGCAGCTTTGTGGAAAATGGATTGGCCAAAAAGAGGCATCAGTAAAAACAGGAAGCCCAGTTATGGAGGAAACCACAGTAGCACAGACAGGAGGCTGTCTAATCCCAAATAATCCCAAACAGTGAAGGGATGTTTTAGGAATGTTTTATACTTTTATCTGAATGTAGATGGGTCCAATGTTCTGGGAAAAGTCATGATCTAATCCAAAGAAGAGCTGGAAAACCCTACAGCTATCCCACCTGCCCACTGTTCAACATTTCCTAATACCCAATTAATGCTGAGAATATAAAGTGTGACCTTTTCAAGGTGCCACAGAACTCCCCTCAGTTTCTTGGGGGTGGATGAGTAGGCAGGGGGGTACAGCAATCAAATTACTTTCATTTCAAAATTATTTTCTAATCAGGATTGAATAGCATGACTCAATAAAATTCACTGTCTGGTCACTAAGAAACAGAAACAGATTACAAAATAAGTAAGAGCTAACAGGGTGGCCACAAGGCCAAGCATGGTGAAATTAAATAGAATGAGTGCCAACAACAACTTAAAACAACTTATTTAAAATGACTCTCCTGTAAATTCATTTGTAAAGATGAATTTACTATGGGGGACACCACAAAACTTACCCCCAAAAGGTATCTTGACAGCAGCTGCTGGGCCTGGCCAAGAACTCTTCCCCAAAGGTATCTATCTGGTCTGCTCATCAGGCCACCTCCCTAACTGTGAATGCAACATTCAAAATCTCTTTTTCTTCCTCTTGTAAACAATAATGTAAATGGAGCCACTTTAACATGGAGCTAAAGCTGCCATGCCAGGGGAACTGCCTTGCACGTCTTCCATCTCAAACCTTGGAAAGTTAAAAACAGGGCAAAACAACCTTTGGACTGGGTCGAAGCAAACTTGTTTCCCAAAAAATTGTTTGCAATGATAACAAGAAAGAAGCTACTAGGCCTCCTGGACTAACGGCTACTAGACTAAAAAATTAGAACACTGTTTAGCATTAACATCATTATGTTCTATTATCTGCAGCAATGGAAATGCCTTCCCTCTACTGATGTAATTGTTCCCCTTTTCTTTCTCATAAATACCCATTGCCTTTGTCTCCTAATTGGAACATTATCTGGGCTTCTGCTTGAATCAGTGCTTCCCAAATAGCTATTCTTATTGATCTCAGTAAATGCTTGTTGCCTCTCATTTTGAAAGGCCTTTCATTTTTAGGTTAACACTCTCTATTCCTTAAAAAAGACACACCCTTCCAAAAATATTTCAGGATACATAACAACTAACATTTACACAACACGGTGTGGCTTGCAGAATATTTTCATATACACACAATTCTCATTTGATTATCATTTTACAGAAATGAAAACAAACTTAATTATTAGAGGATTCTCTCAAGATCATTTTCTAGTAAGAGCTGGATTCACCACCACACTGTCTGCTGTTAAGTTCTAGGTTTGGGTGGCAATCAGACTCCTCCACTGCCATATGCTAATGGGAAAAGGATTTATTTCTTCTCTATATTATCACCAAAGAATATGAGATTCCATTTATATGAAATGCCCAGAAAAGGCAATTCCATGGGTTAGAAAGTAGATTCATGGTTGCCTGGGGCTGGAGAAGGGAACAGGGAGTAAGGACAATGGGCACAGGGTCCTTTTCAGGGTGACAGAACCATTCTAAAATTGGACTGTGGTGATGATTGCACAACTCTGTAAATTTACTAAAAGTCCTTGAATTGTACACTTAAGGTAGGTCAATTTTGTGATATGTAAACTATTCGTCAATAAAACTGTTTTTTAAAAAGAAGACATGAGAATTTTTTAAAACCCAGAACTACTAAAAGCTACTTGACCATACCTCTCACTACAGATGGCACTATTTATTTATGGTTTTCTTCCCTTTGGCCAGCAAGAATCAACAATTTCAATCAGCAGTAGGGGCTAAAGTTATAAACATGAAGCATTTACTTACACTTACATTTCTAACTCCCAACACTTGTTCCCACCAACATGACAATCATGTCACCTTTTCTATTCAGGGAAGTGTTAAGAAGTGACTGACTAGGCTTAGCAGCTCACTGAAAGAGAAACAAAAGACCCTGCAGAATAAAACGGGACAGGAAATGACTGAGGGCACTGAAAGCAATATGGCCTCTGAAGAGGGGAGAGGACAGGCAAGTTGCCAAGGGGAAGCAAAGAGAAGAAAAAGTTTATGCAAATAATAGGTCCCCTCATTTCCTCCTACCCACTTTCAGTTTCTATACTGTACTCTGGACATTTTTCCAGGGTTTCCAAACAGGGGTCACAGTGGCTGCCTTAATCTGGTCACTTGCCTCCAAAGGCTTACATCCAACTAAGAAGAGTAGGATCATTGCAAAAGCCATAGCTAAATGTAGAATACCCGGTTAGGTAAGGGGCCTTAACATCTCAGTGGAGATAAGCTCAAGGCAGGGAAATTCCAGCCCAAGGAAGTTCATATCTGAGATCTGCACTGTATTTAATAGTTTCTCAACTCAGTCCAAAAGTTTCAATTTCCCAGACCCACTTCCTCAAATGCATCTTACTCTGGTAAAGATGCTCAAATCTAAACCTTATTTAATTCAATGTGAAAGCCCACTGGGGGAAGGGGAAGAAAGCAGCAGCAAGTAGCAGCTGCAGCAGCAGTCTTTTTGCTGTAGGCTGGAGAATTAGCCTCAAGTCAAACTTTACAATTCAAGTCAAGCTGGCTGCACCTCTGCTTTCTACCTGTCCCCTGGGCCCCATCTCGCAGGGCTGCTCCACTCCAGGGCCTAGTGACCTCATACCTGTCAGGCTTTCCCGTGGATTTGATACACACCAATGAGGAGGGCCCACCATGTGCCAGACTCAGGCAAGGCACAGACTATATGGATATGAATGACATGAGCAATCTGGTTTCTTGGGTAGCTATAGGCTGGTGGAAAGCAGTAGCTGATAAGCTCACCATGAATAAAAGGGGACAGCATGCATCACCTTGTAGCCCCAGCACCTAGAACAGGGCCTCAAACAAACCAGGCTCAATAAAAGTGGGTATAAAAAAATAATGAATGCCAATTATTAATAACTATAAATGAGTAAAAGGGATGGTGGGAAAGGTCATTGATATATTTTCTAAGTCACTGGCAGAAGAGCTGGAGTGCATCAGATGTCAGACTTGGCCAGGTTCTTGAACATCCACATTCTTCTTTCCTGTAAGAAGCCTCCTGGATCCCTGGGCCAATCTCTAGGGCAGAGATACTCAAGTAATAAATAAATGAATGAATAAAATAACTTTAAAAAAACAGTAAACAAATAAGCAGAAAATGTATAGTGTATCAATAAATCATCTACAATCCAACCATTCTCACCACTTCCTTTTCTACTGCTTTAATCTAAGCTACTAAATCCTCTCACCTGCATTATTGCAAAGACTCCATCCTATCTGGTCTCCCTGCCTTGGCACTCACCACCTCCACCACCCTCATCCTACCTACCACCCCACACCAGCCTATTTTCAAAGCAGCAGCCAGAATGATCCTTTTTGTAAGTCAGATCATGTCACTCTCCTACCCAAACTCCTTCAATGCTTCCCAACTCACTCAGAGAAAAAGCCAAAGTTCTTACAAAGGCTTTCAAGGCCCTAAGTCAGCGGTTCTCAACCTGTGGGTCGCGACCCCTTTGGGGGTCAAACGACCTTTTCACAGGGGTCGCCTAAGACCATCGGAAAACAAAAGGATACTTACAT
>NW_017731362.1:3839804-3843257 GCF_001890085.2 Hipposideros armiger
GGGTCGTGGCATTAGGAAGGTTCAGAACCACTGCCCTAAGTGATTGGGTCCAAATACACCCTGTTGCCTTCTAAGTACCAGCCACACTATACCTAGAACTTGTCAATTATGTTCCCACCTCAGGGCCTTTGTGCCACTCGCTGTTTCTTCTGCCTAGAATGTTCTTCACACACATCTCTCTGCATGGCTCCCTCCCTCATCCTCCTTCTCAGCGATGTCTTCCATGGCCACACCATTTCAAATTGCAGCCACTCCCACCAGCCCTCCTTATCTCCTTTCCCTGCTTAATTTTTTTCATTTTGCTTATCGATACCTGACATATAGCATATTTTGTTTACTTACTGTCTCCACTGACCAAAATATAAGCTCCGTGTGGGCATGCGTTTTTATTTATTCACTAATGTATCACCAGAAAGATAGAAGCTGGAAAAAAAAATTAGATGAATGATAAATACTGCTGGGAAAATAAGGCAGGGAAGGGCAGAGGGTCACCAGTGCGGAGAAGGGTTGCAATTTGACAGAGTAGTCAGGAAGGTTTCATGGAAGAGACATTTAAGTAAAGACTTGAGGGCAGCGAGGCAGCAAGTCACACAGTCAAGATCAACTACATAATTTGTAGGGCCCAGTGCCAAGGCAATATGTGGGGCCCTTGTTCACAAATTGTTAAATAGTGCAAGACAGCAATAGCAGAGCATTAAACCAAGAGCAGGGCTCTTCTAAACATGGGGCCCTGTGTGACGCACAGGTCACACACCCATGAAGGGGGCCCTACATGCAGCTATCAGGAAAAGGGCGTTCCAGACAGATGGAACAACAACAAGTGCAAAGACCCCAAGAAGAGACAGTGCTTTGGGAACAAGCAAAGAGGCCATGCATGTAGAATATGAAGATTCCTAGGCTCCTTTTCTGGATATTCTGATCTCGTAGGTTCAAGGTCAGCTAGAATCCTTTCTCTTCAGTCTGTCCCAAGGCATTCTCCTATGCAGGCAAGTCTGAGGAACACATCTATTCCCACATCTGGGGATGTACCCTGCTGCTAGCTGTTGAGTTCCACCTCAGGTAACCAGTTTCCAACTGGTTCCCCTAGTAACCCAGGACTGGCAGCCAGATCTCCATCTTCACCCCTTGTCAGAATCTCTGTTCTGGGAACCTCCTTCTACCTAAAATACTACTGACCCTTAAAGAGTCTCCCTGGACTTCCAGCCGAGTGGCTGGGGAACTGTCATGGGCTTCTCTGAGAGTTCCTGCTCCTCTAAGTAAAACTGCAGAGCTGTGCTCTGCTCTTACTAGACACGGGATGTTCAAGTTAAATGTATGCCTGGACTGACTCAATTCCCAAGTGCCCTGCTATGTGTCTCTAAATCTCTTAATATCGCATCACCTACTCCTTTAAACAATAATGTAAATATGTTGATGATCTTGGCAGTCAATATTAGAAATTTAACTCACTCAACTTCTTTCTGTTCAGTCAAGGAAAGGAAAAATTATCTGCCTTTTTAGCTTCCCCCTAAAAATCTCAATTTACAATGAGTAAATCCAGTTAATATCTGCAGATATTAATTAAAGCAAGAATATCACTTCACTGTAACAGTATTATTGCTTTCACTGGTTCTACATAACCAGTAGAAGAGTCTCTAAAAATTTTATCAACTATAGTTCAGGGCCAAGAGTAAATGATATATGTATAATAAACCAGTGGTTCTCAAGAGTGATTTTCTTCCCAGGGAACATTTGGCAATGTCTGGATGGAGTGGGGGTGCTACTGGCATCTAGTAGGCAGAGGTCAGAGATGCTGTTAAACATTCTACAATGTACAGGACAGCTCCCCCCACCAACAAAGAATTATCTGGTCCCTAATAGTAATAGTGCTGGGGTTGAGAAAGCCTGTCTGTAATAGACTATTTGTGGCTATAAATTATAATTCCCAATTCATCATACTTGAGCTTAACATCTTAAAATCAAGTCTTTATAAAAATCTGATTTACATTTTAATGGTAAAGGGTAATAAGGTTATGAGTAACAGGATCTATATTAGCAAAAACAGGTTAGAAAGCATTTGATCTAAGGTGGAGAACTGCAGGGAGCAAACGTTTAGGAGATCTAAGCAAGTCAAGTGAAATCATGGAGGGGGCAGTGGGTTGCAGAGAGACTCCTATGGGCAGGGAACAGGGAAATACCACTTCTCTGGATATCATGGACTCCTAGGTGTAGTCAACCTGGCCTAGTAAGTAAGATGCATAGAAAATAGACAGAAAAGGTCTTCCTTCTTCAGTGCCAAGATGCTAAGAGAGCTCTTGATAAGACTAGGATAAAAATAAGGGTGGAAATCAGAAGTAATATTTAGAGAAGAGCAAATACATTATCACTGTGCTGATTCAAGCTTGTCTCCACGAATAAACATACTTGGAAAATGTCCTTACCTCTCATTATCTTCTCATCTGTAAAAAGGAGATTAATTACATCTATCTCAAGGCTTATTAAGAACATCAAACTGAATAAGAACAAGATGGAACTGGACAAATGCAACGCCTGGCACACAGCAGGCATTCAGCAAAAGGGAGCTACTAATACTTGCCAACTCTGTTTTCCTCTGGCTTTGACCCAAAACAGGCCCCATTAATGCGCATAAGAATTGTAGTTATAAGTTGACATTTAGAAGCTCCCAAGAGAATAGAATTCGACTATCCCAGGCATGATAATATCAGCACACCCATACACAGCAAGATCCCTTCTCTCAAAATGTTTAAATGATAGAAGGCCCTGCTAGGTAAACATATACTAGCTGGAATGTGCAAAATAGATTACTCAGTCTCTGTCATTCGGTGAAGGGCCAGAAAGAGTTTCACTTTAAGAGAAAGATTTAGATAAGATCACCTTTCTTCCCGTTGCTGTCTAAGGTGCTTCAGGAAAGAACACTGAAAACTGATACGGAACTCAAATGCAAAAAGGCCATCACATAGCTCAGAGTTAATTATAAGTAATTTTAATGAAACAATATGTTCCCTCAGGTTTCCATGTTCTTCCCAGTGGTGTAATGCAATATGCCCAAGACACACACACTTATAAATTTATAATAAACACAGCTCTCCAGCTCACCTAGACCACAGTTCTTGGCTGCTGCTTAGCGACAGGTGTCACATTCACAATTGCCAATGAGCCTAGGGGTGTCATTTCACTTCTAAATAAAGAAGCATAATCGATAGAACCAGAGCATCCTGCAGGAACGACCACTCCTGACTCATCGCAGTGCTTGTTTACACAGAAAATAAAACACTCTGCCCAAGTCCACACGTCAGTTTGGCTTTGAGTATAAATATATACGTAATGGTACCGATCGAGGCTGAAAACCAGGTGAACGTGGCTGCCCGTGATGCCAACGCCCTGGTCCTCTTTGGCCTTCCTCACGCGACAGATCTGGCCCGCGCCTGGGCAGCGCACCCGGAACTCGATGCG
>NW_017731362.1:3843487-3847204 GCF_001890085.2 Hipposideros armiger
GCGGGCGGAGGAGCCGGCCCCGCTCACCGTGACTCCGTACTTGAGCGCGATGCCCTGCAGCGTGTCGCCCGCGCGGACCCGGTGCTCCACATGGCGCTCGATGATGCCCGCGCCCAGCGGCGCCCGCACGCTGGCGGTGCTGCCGTACGAGCGGGTCTTGGTGCGGGCCAGGCTCAGCGACAGCTCGGCCTCCTCCGGCTCGGAGCCGGAGCGTGAGCGCGGCGGCGGCGAAGGGGCCAAGGGCCGGGACGCGCGAGGGCCGCCTTCCCGCAGGGCCAGCGCAGGCGAAGAATCCGCCATGGGTCCTGCGGAGGCCTCCGGGTCGGGAAGCGGGCCAAGGGGGCGGCGCCTCCGCCGCCGCCTCCGCTTCCTCCTCGCTAGGGCTGCGGAGGGCCGCGCCGCGGGGGTGGCGGGCTGGAGGCAGCGGATGGAAGCTGCGGTCCTAGCATGGCGGGTGCCCCCTCCTCCGCGTCCCGCCTTTCCCGGGCGCACGTTCCAGAAGAGCGAAACCAGCTCCCGCAGCCACCGGCCCGACTGCGCGCCCCACCCTGCCTGCCGGGACCGCGGAGGCCCTGCGGTGCGAGGAAGCCGGGGGGCGCGCCCAAGCCCGCGGCCTTGGGGGCTAAGAGCGCCCCATCCTTAGGTTTCCTTAGCTCCGGGTGGAGCCCCGCTTCAGACCGACAGAGCCTGGTTAGAGCCCTGCCCTGACCACAGCAAAACACCAGAGCTTTGCTCTGCCCCCTTTATTGATTGCCCCAGCAGGCACCAGCTTTCTCAGACCTTTAAGCTCTCCCATGCCAAAGATACTTCGCTCTCCCCAATCGATTACCCGGATGACTTCTAAGTCTACCTCGCACAAAATATGTTAACATCATTAAACACACGGCTTCTTCAGGCCCATCTCAACAGCCTGGAGGGTCCATTCATTACAACATTACACTAGGACGATAGTGCTTCTAAGGCCTGGTGGATGACCTCAAAGTAACCTCCAGTTGTTTGGGTTTCACTCTTCATTGCACACCAGTGCCAGTTTTGGTCTTGGGCTGCCTTGAAAGTCTGACTAGCAATGGTCTATTCTCCTGGCTCACTGCTTAGAATTTACTATCTGCATCCATCTTTTTTTCTTATCAGTTTGGTTTCCTCTTTAGTACCCTGAAATCGTAACTCCCCAAAGTATTATCATTAAATCTACCAATGACCTCTTATCTGTATTCTTCATCTGAACACCCTCTCCTCAACATTCTGGCTGCCCATAGCGCATTTACTAGACTCTGGTGCCCAGATTTCTGTTGTACTCTGGACAGCTCTCCAAGAAGGTACCCTATAGGCAGGCTAGGAGACTGGAAGTTTGATTCATTGGCTGAAGTTTCAATACGGTGCTGTGCTGGACAGAGGCAAAGGAACTAGATAGAGCTCCGGAGACATGACAAAGGATGGCAGAGGAGCAAGTGGTTCCTACATCACCCTCCCACTCAAAAAGTCTTCAATGGCTTCCTGTGGACAACATTAATGTAACACACACTGGCATTCAAGGTGCTCTTTCCATTTGTATTATTCATGCTTTGGCCATACCCCATCTACAACTCATCCTGTATACTCCATATGCTCCTGCCAAACAGAGCCACTTGAACTTGCTCCTCTCCCTAACTTTCATGCCTTGCATATGCTATACCCTCCATCTGTAACACCCCTTTCAATACTCTCGGTCTACATTTTTTTTTAATTTAAGACTTATTCCAAATGATACATCCTCCATGATATTGTTCCTGATTCTTTCCACCTGTCTCCTTCCAACTGCCCAATTTTTATTGTTTCTCCATTGAACCCCAAGGTGGTTTGTAGCTCTTGTTTAGCATTTAACTTGTGTTTTGTGCCTTGTACTTGTTTTACAAGGTCGGACAACTAAGTTCACAAACTCATCCTAGAAAAAGTGCTACATACCTTATTGTTGAATATCACTATGGTCACCTTCAAAGTATACCCCTTGGGAAGCTGTGCACCAATGTCAGTGCCTAGTCCACCCTTCAAAGCAATTTTGGAACTCTTTCTCTGGAATGGCAATCAGAGCTATCGTTGTATTACCCTGGATGTCCTAAATGTCTTCTTTTCAATATTTCCCTTATCTTCAGGTAAAGAAAGAAGTCATTGGGGGTCGGATCAGGTGAGTAGGGAGGGTGTTCCAATACAGTTATTTGTTTACTGGCTAAAAACTCCCTCACAGATAGTGCCGTGTGCGCTGGTGCATTGTCGTGATTCAAGAACCATGAATTGTTGGCGAAAATTTCAGGTCGTTTTTGTCTAACTTTTTCACGCAGCCTTTTCAGCACTTCCAAATAGTAAACTTGGTTAACTGTTTGTCCAGTTGGTACAAATTCATAATGAATAATCCCTCTGATATAAAAAACGGTTAGCAACATCATTGCAATAAGTTCGCAAACTTAATTTTCAGACCTCATATCACCTCTATACCTGCTCCTAGAAGGTGTAACAACAGATCTTACTCATGTTTTCAGCTCAACAACGCCTTGTTCAGAGCCTTGAATAAAGCATCAAAAGTCATTGAGGTGTAGTAAAAATTTCCTGAAAGCTAAGTTATATCATTTTGCAAGAATCTGCCATGCATGAACTCTTGGGTGGTATCCTGTGTGCCCACCCCAGGACATAAGAAAGGCAGAACCCCAGATTTTCAATATATAGGTGAGATCAAGTAAGCAGAAGAAATTGTCCTCAAAGAGTTTACAACCTAGTAGTGAGACAGCATATAATGTGTCTTCCACTAAGGAAACATTTACTGAAAAACTTGGAAGTTTTTATTTGAAGATGAATGAACTGAGTTATATGAGGTGTTATTAGGTGTTCTTTAAAAGGATCCCATGATCAGTTAATTGGAGAATGTCCAATGGTGGGGCAAATGTGTAATGGCCAACCATAGTAAGAAGGTATCGTCAGACTGAAGAACAATGCAGGCAACTCCAATGAATATAACAGAATTTATTATAGGGTAATTTACTTAAGGGAATGTAGGGTTGAAATGAACAAATGACCCAGCAGTTCTGCGAAAAATATTCTCCATTACCAGACCCTTATTACACTACTTTTTAAAATGGTATAACTCAGGTAATTGATAAGACAAAAGGACAAAGAATGCAGAATGCACCAGGGGCCATATCACATCCTGGCAGTTTTGTGATAAATGATTGTTTATAACTGATACTATTACCAGTTTAATATTTATCTTGGTTGTCATGCTATTCCAGCCATTACTAACAAAAATATTTATGGGTATGTTTTATGCAATACAGATAATCATCAACTTGAAGGTTTTGGTATGCTTGCATAGGACACTAAGGTTGATTAAAGGTCAATAATCCAGAACACAAAGATAGAGTTGGTTTTTGTTCATAAGCACATCTATACAGGGAATCACTTCAAGCTTTATTTTCCTTTCGGAGATTCACAATACATATTAGAATACTGAAGGCTCTAGAAATTCTGCAGTAAGGTAAGCTGTTGGGTTTTGCTTGACACTGTATTTCCAGACTCATTTGACCATGGAACCCCTTTTTTCCTCACAATTTCTACAGTTTGGGAAATGATGAAATAAAGGGGAGAAAGACAGGCCTAAATAAGGGGGCAGGAAGACAACTTTGAGAAGTCAGAGATTACCAAAAGACAGGCATAAATAAGGGGGCAGGAAGACAACTTTGAGAAGTCAGA
>NW_017731362.1:3851514-3855638 GCF_001890085.2 Hipposideros armiger
CTAATTTAATATCTGAAAATCAATATAATACACCATACTAACATAATAAAAGAAGAAAAACCCACATGATCATCTTAACAATACAGAAAAAGTCTTTGATGAAATCCAACATCCTTTCATGATAAAAGCATTGAACAAAGTTGAAGACAGGAATTTTCACAAACAAAATAGACAGGAACTTCCATAGACTAATAAAAGATGCTTACAAAAGAATACCATCAACAAAGTGAAAAAAAGAACAATTCATGGAATGGGAGGAAAATATATACAAATCCCATGTCTGGTAAGGGATTTATAACCAGAACATATAAAACAAATTTTTATAAATCAATTTAAAAAACCATAAATAACCCAATGAAAACTTAGGCAAAGGATTTGAATAGACATTCCGCCAAAGAACATATAAAAATAGCCAATAAACACATGAAAAAATGCTCACCAGTCATTAGAGAAATGCATATCAAATTCACAATGAAATACCATTTCATACTCATTGGGATGGCTATACATTTTTAAAAAGACAGACATTAACAAGTGCTGGCAAAGGTATGGAGAAATTGGAACCCTCACACATTACTGGTAAACAGGTAAAATGGTGCAGCTACTTCGGAAAACAGTTCGGAAATTCCTCAAAATGCTAAACATAAAGTTTCCATATTACCCAGGAACTCCACTCCCAGCTGTATGTATGTAGTTATATATCCAAGAGAAATGAAAACATTTCTCTAAAAACTTGTGCACAAATGTGCATAGCAGCATTATTCATAACAGCCAAAATGAGGAAATAACTAAATGTCCATCAACTAACAAATAAAGAAAATATGGTAAATCCATACAGTGGGATCTCATTTGACTATAAAAAGGAATAAAGTACTGATACATGCTACAACGTGGATGAACCTTGAAAATGTTATGCTTAGTGAAAGAAGGCATTCACAAAAGGCCCTGCATTTTATGATTCCATTTATGTGGAAGGTCCAGAATAANCCACAGAAAATCCTGGGTCATAAAACATATGCCAAACAGTTGTAAAATGCTCTGAAATAAATCCTACACAATTCTCACAAGTTTCTCCATGATTCCTTTTTATGATCTTCATTAGAGTTTCCTCTAAATCTCAGAAATTAATCAGCTTGAATTAATATTTATTTGATATTTTATAGTTAGGGTTGTGAGTTGTCTTCTCTGGATATCTAGGCATTTCCAAATATCTAGTCTTCCTATGAATTTTATATTTATTTCTTTCTAATTCAAAGAATAAAAAGTTAATATCTACAATTCGTGGCTCAGATTGAATTTTTTGTAGATTTACTTTTCCTTCTTCAACTAGACCTTCAAAATTGGTTTTATGTGTATCCACCTACAACACAGAGCAAACCTCACAATTAATGGTGCAACATTAGAAGCATTTCCTTTGACAAGGTGAAGAATAAGAGAAGGAAGACTTCTATTACTGCTTCTGTTTAATTTTGTTCAGGAAGTCCTAGCCAATGCAATAAGAGTAAGAGGGGAAAGGGAAAATGAAGATTAAAAAGAAATAAACTGTTGTTTACCAGTAATAGATAATACTAAAATATTTAAAGGCAACACAGATAATGTCTACACTGGCACTGTTCACTATTGGAACTGTTCAAACTTCACAGTTATAAGATACAAGATCAACATGCAAATATCAACTGTATCAATCAATCAGAAAATATAATTGTGAAAAAGGTGACCTTCTAGGTACCAAAAAATTTCTAGGAATAAACTTAACAAAAGAAAAACATGTTTTATATGGAAAAATTATAAAATCCTATTAAAGGACATAAAAGAAGATATAAATAAAAGCAGAAATATACTACATTTATGGATGGGAAGATGCAAAATAATGAAAATATCATTTCCTTCCCAAACTAATAGATAAACTCATTGAAATTCCAACAGAAATCCCTATAGGATATTTCGAAGGACATGACAGGCTTATTAAAATTCATATGGAAAGTAAAGAGCTAAGAAGAACCAAGACATACCTGAAGAAGAATGACAAAGGGCAACTTACCTTCACAGCCATCAAGACTTATAATAAAGCGATGAACGAAACCATTTTAGTAGTGATGCTGGGATTGACAAATATAACAAAGAGACAACAAAGAAAGCCAAGAAACAGACCCATACATATCAGAGACGTTAACCTATGACAATAAATGCTGCTGGTACAATTAGTTATCCATGTAAAAAAAATGAAGTTAGATGTAAACTTTATATCATATACAAAAATGAATTACAGATTGATCAGAGATATAATTGGGGAAAGGAAACTTAACACTTTTAGAACAATAGCTTTATATAACCTTGGGTAAGCAAAGGATTTCTTAAGCAAGATATCAAAAATGAAAACCACAAAGAAAAAAGACTGGTAAATTCTATATGTCAACATTAAAAACTTCTGTGCCTCAAAAAGCACCTTAAAAATTTGAATAGACAAGATGTCAAATGGGGAAATATATTTGAATACATATAACTGACAAAGTATTACTATCCAGAATATATTAAAATGCCTACAAGTTATCAAAAGACAAACACTCACTAGAAAAATGGTCCAAGATACAAATGGGTAATTCACAGAAGATAAAACTAATGGCCAATAAACCTAGAGAAAGATGTTTAACCTTACCAACAAGCAGAGAAATGCAATTTAAAACTACAATTTCACAGGCATGAAATTAGCAAAAATTAAAGAACTGGACAATTCTAAGTACTGGTGAGATGTTGAACAACAGGAATTCTCAGTGTTGATGGGAGTAAAAATTGGTGCAAGTACTTTGAAGAGCTATGTGACAATATCTAGTAAAATTGAAGAAGCACATATCTGGGGCTCTGGTTTTGGCAAGCTGGAAGTCTAAACCACCATGAAGTTCTGCTACTAGAAGTATTTACAATTTACATTAATTTTTTAAAATGAAATTGATAATTCAGCTGGCAAAAATAGAGACAGCCTTATGCATCTAAACAAAAGCAACTTGAAAGCTAGAGCTATAAACAACTTGTCTAAACCAACATATGAAGTCTATTTCTGGGCTCTCTATTCTGTTCCATTGGTCAGTTATTTCACCAATACCACATTGTCTTGATTATTGTAGCTTTATAGTAAGTCTTGAAGTTGGGTGGTATAAGTTCTCTGACTTTGCTCTTCAGTATTGTATTGGCCATTCCAGGTCTTTTGCCTTTCCGTACAAACGTTGGAATCAGTTTGTTGATATCTACAAAATAACTTGCTGGAATTTTTATTTGGATTTCATTGAATCTAAAGGTTAAGTTAGGAAGAATTGACATCCTAACAATATTGAGTTTTCCTGTTTGTGAACATGAAATAGCTCTCCATTGATGTAGATCTTCTTTGATTTCTTCCATTAGAGTTTTGTTGTTTCCTTCATATAGATATTATACATATACCTAAGTATTTTTTTCTTTCTGTTTTTTGTGCTAATGTTAATGGGGTTGCATTTTTTATTTCAAATTCCAATTATAGGAAAGAAATTTTCTGTATATTGACCTTATGTCCTCCAATCTTGCTATAATCACTTATAGCACCCTCACTCCAGGAGGTTTTTAAAATGATGACTTGGGATTTTCTACATAGATAATCATGTCATCTATGAACACAAATAGTTTTATTTCTTCCTTCCCAATCTGTATACACCTTCCCTGTCTCCATTCCCCACTTCTTGTCTTATTGCATCAACTAGGACTTCTAGTACAATGTTGAATACAAATAGCAAGGGGAGATGTCTTGCCTTGTTTCTGATCTTAGGAGGAAAACATCTAGTTTCTCACCATTAAGTATGATGTCAGTTATAGAGGTTTTACAGATGTTCTTTACCTTATAGGTAGTTCCCCCTCTGTTTCTAGTCTGCTGGGAGCTTTTTATCATGAGTGAATGTTGGATTCTGTCAAATGCTTTTTCTGTATATATTGATATGATCATATGACCTTTTACTTTAGCCTGTTGATGTGATGGATTACATTGATATTTTTGAAAACTGAACCAGGCTTGCAAAAATTAAATAAATCCCACTTGGTTGTAATTATAATTCTTTTTATACATTGTTGGATTCAATCTATTTACATTTTGAGGACCTTTG
>NW_017731362.1:3858855-3859880 GCF_001890085.2 Hipposideros armiger
TGATGATATCCCTATTCTTTGCCTGTGGGTTGTGTTTCTTGTATGTTTTTATTAATTCTGGGAAGTAGTCCTTCAGTCCATCCAAAGAATTTACTTTCACATTTCACCTGTAACAGAGATTGATTAGAAGTTCCTTTTCACAACTTGCTTTCTTTAGTTTGGGTTCAACAAACTAAAAAGAGCTTATACATGGCCCTGGGAATGTCAGATAGCTCTTGTATCTTTGCTTTGGCTACCAATTATGACTTTAATTTAAATCATTTCTATGCCTGTTTCCTTTCACAGTCTTCATCTGAATAATGCTCTGTTCATTTCGTCACACGCAGACATTTTACACCACCAAGTATCTTTGCTATATCAAAACCTTTGCAACTCTTCTTAGCTGAATAAAATTGCTTTTTTATTTTCAGCTTATGCCTACCACCAGCTTCCTCTGGCTTGATCCGTAAGCAGTCCCAATATTTAACAGAAGGCTATGCCATATGACAATTGTACAACATAAAAAAGTGAAAGATATCATGTCTGTTACACAGGACATTTAAAATAACAAATGTACAGGAAAACATGGGACTGTGATTTACACTTGTTTGGTTACACCTCCATTTCATTTAACTCTTTCCAGCTCAGAATTGTCATTCTGGTGAGGAGGCCCAGGGTGCAGTCCGTTACCATAACTGATAGAGGAAACCACACTGATCACTCAGTCAGTAGCTCCTGTGTGCCATTGTTCATCATGCTGGTTCTAAGAGCCTTAGAGAATTCACTTTATTTTCTGACTCAGCCCACGTGCTGGGGAATCCATGGCCATGTTTTGAAATGTACAAGGAAAGACAGCGCTAAGGGTGCCTCTTTGGGAAAGTCCCAGAGTGCCCAGAGTGGAAGGAGAGTAGACAGGCTTAATGATCAGCTGGGTGACCTTGAATAAGTCATATTGGGCACCTCCCTGTGCCTCTTAGAACTCTGACTGGAGAAAAATCCTCACTCTTCATCTCACAGGCTGTTGCAAAAATCAAGTGAGTACATGA
>NW_017731362.1:3861843-3871946 GCF_001890085.2 Hipposideros armiger
GGTGGGGTAGGGTGGACTCCTGCTGGCGTCTTTTTCTAAGATCCCTTGGAGCTGTCACCCGCAGAGCGTTTCAGCCTCCAAGAAAGCAGCATTGAGAGAGCGGCCTCATGCAGCTCCTTGAGACCCTTGTGTTTTTCCTGGTTCAAGTCATTCAAAGGAACATGTGCTCCTTTCAATCTTCCTAAAATTTCTCTCTTGACCTGCAGAAATGAAGATTGGTTTTAAAATGCCGTAATAATAATATTAATGAAAGGCTCCTAATGGGAATTTTTACTTAAAGTATTCAGGTGGTGCAGGCAAAATGCAAATTAGCAATGAATACTAAGGCTTCATCTTGCCCATTAAACATCCGAATCACGAGGCACTTGGGAAGGGAATGAAAAGAACATAGGAGGAGGTGTTTTTAAAACCAGGTTCCTGTCATAGCTCTGCCATTAAGGAGCTGAGGGAATCTGGGCAAGTCCCTTCACCTCTCTGAGCCTCTTCTTCCATGTAAAATGGCACGTTCTGGTAAATGATTTCTAAACCTCTATCCTTGCAAGATTCTCATATCAGGGAACTGAAGGGCTGAGGGTGTTCCTGTTTAACACCGTTATGAAAAGCCTGACTGTGACAGAACAAGTGGCTTTACCCTAGTGAAGAGGAAAGATTTTGCAGGACTTAGTCCATCTAATTTAAAAAAATAAAATAAAACCTCTATCAACTCTCTTCAGTTTAACCCAATAAATATGCATTATCACCGTTTTAAGTTTTGTAGATTATTGTAAATACCTACCAAGGCAACAACATGTTGTGGTTTTTGCTGAAGGTGAAGTGGTGAGATCAGCAGGTAAAAGGAGAAGCAAATGGCTGCCCAGTGCTGTGTGGAAGTGGGCAGATGTGGTCAACACGGAGGTGGGGAGGAAACCCCAGCAAGAAGTAACCAGAGAGTATATACACTGAAGAAATAGAGAAGGGGTACTGATGAGTCATTGTTTGAATAATGAATACTACCCAATAGAAGGAATGAGAAAACCAGAAAAGCCAGCACAATGCAAACTCGAACATCACTGATTTAGGCAAAGAGGCATCCATGGGTATAAAACCTCTGAGTGAAAGGTTGTCAGAGAACAGGATTCTCACATTATTTCAAAGTATCTCACCACAGAATCCCTAGGGAAAATGTGGCATTACCATGGAGAAATGAGGAGGTCATCGCTTGAACCTAGGGCTCGCGCTTACCAGCACCGAGAGTGAGTCTCCGTTGGGATACAATAAGGTGGTCACAAGTTCACCTATGTAGTGTTCTTGCCAAAAAGACTGGAGGAGGGAGGAGTAGTATAGATGAAAATACTCAAGCAATGTAACAACCAGTTGGGATGTGTGAACTTCATAGCTGGAAAAGATGATTTGGAGACAATTGGGGAAATTTGAATATGGACTGCATATTAGATAATATTATGCAATTACTTTTAACTTTCTTAGGTGCAGTAGTGACGCTGTGGTTATGTATGACACTATCCTTATTCTTGTACTAGAGGCAACGCTCATAATATCTGCAGTTTTCAGCCGGTTCAGGAAAAAAAGCGTAAGGGTGGGGGAGCAAGCAAAGAATACAGCAAGTGATGACAGTGACTCAAAGAGAGTGCTATACAGGTGCTTGTTATACTATTCCTTTGCCGTTTTTTTTTTAACTTTTTAACTAAAAATATTGGGGGCGATCAATAAAGTAAATACATAAACATAGAGGAAGTATATGTAGAGGTTAGTGACAGGCAGCTGCATGAATCTGTGAGGAATCACAGATTCTGTGACTTCTGGGTATCTGTGGCTTCAAGTTCCCAGCATATAAATCCTGTTGGAGGTATGAGTGGGATCAGGGAAAGTTCCCTCTTTTGATTCACCTTGGCTACCATCAATCCTTTTCTTAAGACGTTCCGTCCCCTAACTCCAACCTCAAAGTATTAATCATTCCCAAACCTTAGAGATTCAAGCCCTACCCAAGAGCCATCTTGGATGGTCCCTTTCCTCTCTACATTCGAGATCTGTGTCAGTGTAGAAGGAAGTTCCAGGGAGCGGTTCTTTTTAGTTTGAGTTAGGGATGTGTTGGGGACAGAACAGATCCAGCTTTTTGACAGAACAGAAATCGTAGGGTTTCCTCTTATTCCCTTTATTTGTAAATCACAACCAAATGTTTTCCTTGTAGACTCTAAGTGGTTCAAAAAGGTTCATAGGAGGCATGTGCAGAAGAGACTTACTATTTCCAGACCAAGAAGACAGAAATAATTCTTAAGATGCAACACATAATTTTATACAAAACTTTTTGCTGCAAGGATATTTTTGCTATTTCTGGGATATATATACTGGGGATGCCAAAAAAATGTATGCACATGACTTGTCTTCATCTTTTGTTATCGGTATATATTGAGTATTACAATTTTTTTTTAAATTGGGGAACAGTGTGTTTTCCCAGGACCCATCAGCTCCAAGTCAAGCAGTTGTTTCAATCTAGTTGTGGAGGGCGCAGCTCAGTGGCCTATGTGGGGATCGAATCGGCAACCTTGGTGTTATGAACACTGTGCTCTAACCAACTGAGCTAACCAGCCATCCCAAGTATTACAATTTTAATACATTTTTTTCCTTTCTTAAAATGTGTATACATTTTTTTGGCACCTTCTGTATTTATACTTTTATGTTTTGCCCTCCTGTTTTGGCATCAAGGCTACCTCATCTCTTTCATGTGTGTCACCAGTATTCCTGGACTCCCCTAGTGACAGCTAGGAAGAGTAGGAATGAAAAAGGTCAGCTCTAGGACTGTGGTTAACAGGAGCTCATGAAACAGGCACAAGGCCAACCATGCCAAGCCTCGACATGAGGACTAAGAAGCAAATCTGAGGCACCAGCCCTAAGAAAGAACCAACAGGTTATCATCAGAGTGGTTGGAAGGGTCCAGAGTCTAGTGAGCTGGGCAACTGTTCAGCGAGTATGTGCAGGGACATTCATTCCTGTTGTGTCTAGCTGACAACCATTGATTGGGTTGTACCCATACTATACTAGCTGGTAAATACTTGGCATATCATCTTGGTAAGCAGTCATGAGTCAAGGTGCACGTGGTTCCCATAAGTCATAACAAAGCATTGGTCAAAACCCAGCTAGGATACAAATGCCAGAGAAAGAAATGAGAGACTGGTCAAAGCCTACATAAGCAGGCAGAAGCCAGGAGGGTACCTGAATCAAAAGACAAAAAGGGAACCCATAGTGCCAGTCAAGAAGTGAAAAGCCCAAAGGTGAGGGGACATGGCTGGCACCAATAGGCAGTTAAGAACTAAAAGGACACAGACAAGTGGAAGGCAAGGAGGTAGAGGAGGTAGACAGAAGTCAAGAAACAGGGACTCCTCAGGAAACAGAAAAGGGCTAGACAAAGGGACAAGGCAGCAGCAAGAAATAGAACCTGCCAAGAGAATTAGAAACCAGGTGGCAGTTTGGGCAGACAGTAAGACTTCCGTGCTAAAGAGATTCTGCCCCAGCCAGGAAGCTTCTTGGCTACTTCCTGCCCAGATGGAAATCTATCTCACACTTTGGCCAGCCTACACATGGCAGCTTGCTGCCCCTGGCAACACTGACCCACAGCTCTATAGGATGCTGCCGCTCCATATTCAACAGATGCTGACAAGGATAACAGAGGAAACACATACCTCAAATAGAAGATTATTCCCAGAGCAAGGAATGGCTTTGACTGAAGGCTTGCATGTGCTAGCCACTGCCTCTAGTATACACATTATGATGTTAAGCATCACCTGCACCTTCTGAGATAAGTGCTGTTCTTTGCCTGTTTTACAGAAGAAAGAACAGAGGCTTAACAGGTGGTCACCTGCACAGAAATCTGTAACCATCAGACCCAGGGCTGGTTGACTCCAGGGCTCATGCTTTTAGTAGTATTCTGGGCTCTTCTGAACCTGGAGGTAGGTGGTCGTTTTCAAGCACAATTTGAGGTATGGCAACTTTTGTGCTATAAGATTGACAAGTTAGGAACAAGGAGTCTCAGCTACAAACTCATCATTCTGGTAAGATGTGTTCATTCCCCTTTCAGCTTGCTCCTTCCAATTGCCTTGTCACATTTTTTTTGCCCGAAATTTCCCCTTATCCCGCCCCATCCTCTGTCCTTCATCTCCTGTAAGAATTTTCCAGAACATGGCAGGAGCCATTTGACTGTTTAAAAAAAAAATGTTAAAAAAACAGACTTGACTGTGCCAGCTTCAAATAACTAGATTCCAAAATACAGGCTGTATGTTTTGCACACAGCTTTGTATTTACCCGCAGCTGGAAAGGAATTAAACACACAAATCAAGTTTTACAGAAGGATATATTGATATGCTGACTTTGTTTTACTTTACTCATTTTAGAAAATGTAGATTTGGGTCTTGTGCAGATTGGTTCACTAATTATTTAAAATTGTAATGAGATATTGAAGATACGATGAAGAATAACTTCTCACTTACTGACTACCCCACTTGGGATTAAATAATCACTAGCACAGCTGAAGCCCAAGCCCTCTCCTTCTCCAGTTAAACCCTCCCCGCCCCCACCACCACCATTGTGGTGCCTCCTTTCCATGAGCAGTCCTTTGTGTTTTTCCTGGACAGGTATGTACTCCTAAGCCATTTGTAGCACTGTTTTGCCCATTTAAAAAACTTTTCACCGAATTTTCACGAGCAGTTTTCATTTACTCTTTTGTAAAAAGTAGTCTCAGGTTTGGATCAGATTTAATAAATAGGGCTGCTTGTTTTGGCTTTGGTTTGTGTGTAGGCACGGCCAAAGGCTGGGTACTTTGTGTTGTATCTCTTTTGCCTCTTTCATCCCACAGTTACACAAAGAAGGTAGTAGAAAGAAAAGCAAAGAAAGCCGCATCCTTGATTTCCTTCTCAGTGTTCGTATCTTTGGATAATAGGAAGAGTTATTTGAGAGCCCAAGTCACCCTTCCTTCAGCTCACATTCTAACTCCTCTGTTTTCCATTTACCTAACCGGATTGGTGCGTGTGCCTACTTGGACTCCTGAAGCTGTTTTTTAGCCTTGCTTCATTCTACTGTGCACTTTCGTGTCTTGTTACATGTTGAGTCCTTGCCATGGGACAGATACTCTGCCTGAGGTGAGGCTGCGGCAGTGCTTTGCAAACTTTCCACTGTGACATTACTAACAGAAGAGGACAGATGTGAGACCTTGTGGGGCCTGGGTGGGGGTAAAACAGGCCAGCCATGAGCCAGAAATCTGCGGCTTGATTTTTAAAGCTATGTTAATACTGCATTCTTCATAGAGTGTATCTATATTTGTTATGTAAAAATAATCACTAGCTTTCCCACAAATCTTTTAGTCAAACTTGTGCTTCAGGAGGATGCACCATTTTCTTTTCTCCCCTGGCTTTGGGAAACCCCCCCACCCCATATATTGGCACAGATATGCAATTTGTTTTAACTGGTTCTGTTACACAGTATTAACATGTTATTGTAAATACTTAATGTCTCTCATTGCTAAACCATAAGCTCACCTGGGGCACAGGATATCATCTGTTTACTGCAATTGTCCCAGCAGTGTCTGGAAAAGGTAGATATTTGTTGAATGAATACACAAACCTGAGCTTGGGAAGGAGTATAAAGAATTTTGACATCGTCCCTGTCCTCTGAGAGTTTATGGTATAGTTGGAGAGAGAACCATATATGTAACAGACATGAAAAGATAATGAGAGAGCAAGGGATGAAGAGCAAATTATTAGCATAGGCAACTCAAATTTGGAAGCAGAGCAGCCTCCGTGGGTTTAGGTGGCCTCAGAAAATTCCATGACGGAGCGTAGAAGCAGTGAACATAGTGGAATGAGCTATGGTGGGTCACTTCACCTCTCTGAGCTCATTCCCTTCATCTGACATTTGTTGCACAATATTTGTTGGATGCCTACTCTGTGTCAAAACCTATACTGGGAGCCAGAATTATAACAGTGACTAAAATTGATGCAGTCCCCACCCTCACAGAGATTAGAAAGGAGACAGAGATAAAACAAGCAGAGGTAATAAAGTCAAAGAAAGCTCTGATCAAGGGGTGTGACGTGGGGATGGGCAGTGACTCAGACCTTGTATGGGGGGGTCCAAAACAAGGCCTCTCGGAGGAATTAAAGCTCACATTGAGACTGGAAGATGAGTAGGATAGCAGCAAGCCAGCGGAGGAGGGGGTAAGAGTGCTCTGAGCAGAGGGAACAACATAAGGCATGATCCAGGAATTGGAAGTGGTCCAGGAGGCTGGAGCCAGGAGGAGATGGGGAGTGAAGTGCGGGCTGAGGCTGATGAGAATGACAGAGGCCAGACTGTGAATTTGAACTTTATCCTCAAGGCAATGGAGAGACACTGGAGAATTGTAAATAACCAGAGCAGAGCTGTTCAAAAAGATCACTTGGGCCATTTGTATGTAGAATGGATTGAAAGGTGTAAGAGGGGTGAGTCAGTGAAGTAGGTGGGTTCTTACCATGTTTAGGTAAGGACAGGATTTGGTGATGGATGGGTAGAGGGGAGACAAGGAAGCAAAGGTGTCAAGTATGGCTCCCTGCTTTCTTGGCCAACTTCCTGAAATTAGAAATTATCTAGAGGAAGAGAAGCTGTTTGGAAGGAAAGATGATCAGAGTACTTCTGACATTTGAGGTGCCTGAGGCAGTAGAGATGTCAGTTCAGCAATTGGAAATATATGGATCTAGCCCTCAGGAACAAAGTCTAGAAGAGCAAAGATATGGATTTGGGGATCTTTGGAATGTGGATAATAATTAAAACTTTGGAGGCAATGAGTTCCCCCAGGGAGAATGTAGTAGTATGAGAAAAGGGCTTCTCAGACAGGACCGTGCAGCCTGCCAGTGGTTAAGGTGGAAGACGAGGAATTACCAGAAGAGACCAAGAAGGAGTGATCAGAGAAGCAGGTGAAAAGCCATGTATGTTGCTGGACAGGGTGATCTTTAAGGCCTCGGTCAGCTCTGACAGTCTGTGGTTTTGTCGAGCTAGAACCTCAGCCAGGTCGCAAAAGCAGAGCACCTGGATGAGCCATGAGAATAAAGAAGGGCATTCCAAGTAATCTTACTGTATCAGCAAGGGTCCCAACAAGAAGCAGAGGACACATTCAAACTGAGTGATTGGAGGGAATTTTAATAAAGAGGCTATTTGCAAAGATGTACAGAGGGTTTGGGGAATCGAACAAGGCAGAAATCTGGCCCTAGCCACACACAGACCCTTCACCAGCCCAAAGCCTGGAGTCAGCAAGGGGAGGCAGTTGTACAGAAAAGGCTGCCTGATGGGAGTCAGGGCCTTCTGCAACAACCCCCTCTCCTCTCTCCCTGCCCTCGTTTCCTGCTAGTGCATCCTGGTGGTCAAACAGAAGCCAGAAAGCAAGGGAACCCACTGATGCAGTGTAAATACATCATCTTCCTGGGCCACAGAGCAAGGTGGGGAGTGCATGTGGAGGGGCAAATAAGCTATCCTGAACAATTATCTTGGAAAATGGAAGTGTATGGATAGCAGAATGTATTAGTTTTCTATTGCTGCTCTCACAAATCTGGTGGCTTAAAACAACACAAATGTATTATCTTACGTTCTGGAGGTTAGAAGTCTGAAACAGGGTTCATTAGGCTAAAATCAATGCATTCCTTTCTAAAATCCCTAGGGGAGAATCCACTTACTTGCCATTTCCTGCTTCTAGAGCCTGCACACATTCCGTGGCTCTCGGCCCCGTCCCCTATCTTCCAAGCCAGCAATTGCATCACCCTGACCCTCTCCGCCTGTGGTCACATCTTGTTCTCTGACTCTTCTGCTTACCTCTTTCCAATTTTAGTAGCCCTTGTGATTGATTGGGCCAGCTCTTACCCATTGCGCCACTTGGCCGGCCCAAATGGTGCATATTTAAAGAGTACAGTTTGATAAGTTTTGACATATGGATGCACCTGTGAAACCATCAGTACAGTCAAGATAGTGAACATATGCATAGCCCCCAACTTTCCTCATGCCCCTTGGTGATCCCTTCCTCTGACTCTCCCTATCACTCTTCCATCTCTAAGCAACTACTGATTTGCTTTCTATCATATAAATCAGTTTACATTTTCTAGAATTTTAGATAAATGGAATTATACCATGTACATTCTTTTTGGTCTGGCTTCTTTCATTCGGTAGAATTATTTTGAGTTTCATCCACATCATGCTGTGTATCAGCAGTTCATTCCTTTTTATTTCTGCGTAGACTCCATTATATGGATATACCACAGTTTGTTTATTCATCCACCTACTAATGATTATTCAGGTTGTTTACAGTTTCTGGCTATTACAAATTAATCTGCTGTGAGTATACACAGATTTTTAAAATAATATATCACCCCTGTGCAAACGTAAAAAGGGAAAATGCAAGTGAAATTAATTGTCTAACATTCTTAAAACTTCATGTTCAGATTCCAACTTTTTGAATCACTTTTTGACTCATAGTAATCAATGTCTGGTTTTTTTCCACAGAGTATCTCCTCTATGCCGTCAATTAAAAAACAAAAATAGAAAAGGAAGTAAATAAAAGTCATTGATGTTGGCTCTTAAGCCCATTCTGTAATTATATGGAACTGGCCTGATCTGGACTTTCCTTTGGGAGTATTGCTATAGGCACCGAGTCGCCACTTCCACCCCTTTTCCACTACTTTTAAAAGTCCCTGGAACTTTTCCAAATTCCTGACACCTATTCTGCTAGTTTTGAAGCTGGTGCTTTTGATATTTATGCATATGTAGGCAACGACAAGTGCACCTTCACTGTTGCTGCGTCAACAGTAACTGTAGGCCCATGAATTGTAAGACATATCTCAATTTCAGAATGTTAAATGTGGGAAACTGTGCATCTTAGAATCCATTAGATAGGGTAGTTCACCCAATTCATTTGATGGCTAAAAGCCTGGCAGACTGAGATCCTTGTCCAGAGTCACACAATAAATTGATGGTAGCTAGGACCAGGACAAAGTGTATGTGGTGTAGTTGGTTTCTCTGGCATTACTGGGCTGGGTTTTATTTTGTTTTGTTTTTACTGGAATATAGCAATTGAATTTTAAAAGAAGACATGCTGATAGAAAGGAAAGAGAGTTGTTACATTATATATGGAAAAGGCACTTAAGTAGAAAACCATGAACTTGAACATGCTGAGCAATTGAATTAATAAGGAGAGGGGAACATTCTTTCCATGCCAACTCATTCTTCATTCCTACTATTTGAATTACCTTATTAAAAACAGGGCTTCACAGATTATTCCTCTCCTTAAAAAATTGTAGTGTCTCCTTATCACCCAACAGAATAAAGCCTAGGTTCTTTGGCAAGGCATAGAGGGAAGGCCCTTCACAGATGTCCCTTCCTTGTCTTTAGCTCTTTCCTCTCCCCTCCCTGCAACCGTCTTCTCTAGCCACACCAAGCATTCACCAACTTATTATGTACTTTCTTATCTTTGTGGATTTGTTTATGCTGTTTCCTTTTCCTAGAATGACCCTTCCCACCCATGTCTACCTATGACCTCTTCCTTCAAATCTCAAACTCAACCTCTTTTTCATAGTGTCCCCTCAAATCCTACCCCTTTATCCAATGTTTATTTCTTCATTTGTTTTAAACGTCCTTTTTACATTACTTCTGTTAATAACACTTATCAAGTGGTATTATCCTATTTGTGTGTGTCACTGAGCTGTGATCGCCTTGTGGAAGGGGTCATATCTTGTTTATCTTTGTAGTCCTGTTTTCTAGAACTCTTCCTGGACATTAGTGGGCATACAGCAAATATTAATTGCCTTGAAAGATCTGATTGATATAATAACTCCTAAGGAGAAACACAATCATTTAAGTACAGTGCTATTTCCTGAATGCAGTATTATCTTCTAGAGAAGATCTATAAAACCCACTGCAAGAAAGAAGCGATTGAGTAAAAATTTCATTTTGAGTGAGGTGGTATAAAAAGAGGGGGTTGAGGGCCGGCCGAGTGGCGCGATGGTTAAGAACTCGCTTGGGATGTCAGAGGGCCCCGGTTCGGATCCCACATATGAGGGCCAGTGACACTGCCCTCTACAGCTAAGATGCTGAACAACAGCTCAACC
>NW_017731362.1:3872836-3887975 GCF_001890085.2 Hipposideros armiger
AAAAAAAAAAAAAAGAAAAGAGAGAAGGAAAGTGGAGTGATCATGCAGCCAGGGTTTTACAGTCTTGCTTAGTTTAATGGCAGGGGAGTTACTGGACAATGCTTTCTCACATGGACATTCCAAACTCTCTTTCCTGAATGAACCCCATTTTGTATTCTTCACGTCACTCTCTCTCTGAAAAGACACAAGTGTACTTCTCACAACTGCCTTACAATTGGCGCATTGTTCTTCACTGTTTCTGTGGAAAGCTGGAGGAGGCAGAGTAGTATGGTGGAAGGCACTTACTACCCTGGGAATCAGAAGGCCTGGCACAGCCCAGCTCTGGGGCCTCGAGCCAGGCACCTCGCCACTTTCACCCAAGAATCCTCATCTGTAAAATGGGATATTAATATCTGTCCAGGCTTCCTTCCCAAGTTGTTGTAAAGATCTAAATAGGTGAAATAATATATATGGAAACACTTTGTAAGGGGTCAGGTTGCTCTGCAAATAAAGGTAATATTACCTTTTTGGTTGAACTATTCATTCAGCTGAGAGACGCCATTGGCAGATAGCATAGCCCTGTTTCCTGTTAATAAGTGCTGTGTACAGAAAGGTGATAACAGTGTTCCTTTCTTGTTAGTAGTATTCTGAAGGCTCAGGAAGCTGGCCTGTTCAGATGTTCATGGCCCATGAGAAAGGCGTATAAGAAACCATGGCACTCCCTTTTCAAAAAGAGTTGGAGAAATATAAGAACATCGATGAAGATGAGCTTCTTGGCAAACTCTCAGAAGAGGAACTGAAACACTTGGAAAATGTTCTTGATGACCTAGATCCTGAGGTTAGTAACCTGGAACTGAGGCAGCGTGGTTAATGATAGTATGGGATAAATGGCGTGGTGTGATCCTTACACAATCGTGTAGAAATAAATCCCTTAGCTCCAAATGCAAATTCTGGGTTCTTCCCCTAATTGGCTCTGAGTCACTTTTATACATTTCTTCAGAACCTCAATAGCCACATCTATAATATGATATGGCAACTATGTTTCTTAAAAACAAATTTAATGTAAATGGGGCAAAAGTTTCCGTTGGTTAAAGAAGGACTAGTCTGACGTTGGGAAAAAGAAAAGAAAGAGGGAAAGGGAACAAATCTTACCCAGTTTCTTTTATGAATCACACACTCTGCTGGGCACAGATGCCCCTGTGGTAAATTGTATTATCCCCATTTCATAAATTAAAGCACAGACTAGGAGAAGTAATTGACCTAAGATCCCATACTAGTAAATGTCAGAGGTGGTATTTAAATCAGGCCTTTAACCCCAAAGGCAGATCTTTTTTCATATCTCGTTTCTTTAAAATGTATAAATAACTTGAAATTTTTGGTGATCCCACAATAGGAAGATTAGAATAACTGTAACCATAATATCAAGTAAGTTTAAATGGAGCTTCTAATAATTTTATGAGCTCTTGAAAAGCTAAGTAGCTTGTTATAATGCTTATTTAGCAAGCATTTTCTTCAGCCCTGCTGGTATTATCTTAAACTTAGAATCAGAGGCATCAAAAATAATGATTTTACTATAAATAATTATGCCACTAAAAGTTATTTATATGATATTCTGATATGCCAGATACTTTGACTATTGTGTTTACTTTAAAAAATACAAATTTCCTGTATTTATTTTTTAAACTTAAGGAAGGAATCTCTAAGCTTAAGCAGATATCAACATCTACCATAATATTTACTTACCTACTTGGATGTTTCCTCAGGAGAGGGATTAGAAATACGAGAGTGTAGCCATATTGGCTCCTTTTTAGAGTCTCCGTATGCCTGCCTGGGAGCACCTTGGGTACAGACCTAGCCAAACCTAAGTGGAATCTATGAGGCTGTGAAGGGTGGCTGGCCCTTTGTCATCACATTCTAGAAGGCAGCTGCAGAAGACCCAGAGGCTGTGCCAGCCATCTATGTTTTGCCTGCACTCTTGGGAGCCCTCCTCTTAGCACCAGATGTTAGACCAAGTAGGGCCTCAGATATGCCAGGGACTCCTGCCCTCACCTCACACCCACATCCCACATCTGTGCACTGGTACTCTCCTCCATGCTTCCCCCATATTCAGCGGGGGGAAGGGTGGGGGGGACGACAAAGCATCAGTTGGCTGACACCTTCCTTCCTGCTCACACCTCTGTTTTGTCAGAGCGCGCTGCTGCCAGCTGGATTCCGACAGAAAGACCAGACCCAAAAAGCGGCCACTGGCCCATTTGACCGCGAGCACCTCCTCATGTACCTGGAGAAGGAGGCTTTGGAACAGAAAGACAGGGAAGACGTTGTACCCTTCACTGGAGAAAAGAAAGGTAAGGACCATGTCCTGGGACAAAGGTACTCCGATGTGTTTTCATGGAGGGCCAAGCTAGGGAACTGACCTGGAAGGGGGAAATGAGCCCATGCCCTGGACTCAGTATTAAAAACAATCATGGCTGATGGATACGTGTCAGTATAGACATTTGTCCAGACCCACAGAATGTACACCACCAAGAACGCGCCCCAATGTAAACGATAGGCTTTGGGTAATAATGTCAGTATAAGTTCATCTATTGTAATAAATACCCCTCTGTTATGGCATGTTGTTAGAGGGGCAGTGTGGGGCCAGGAGTGTATGCAAACTCTCAGTACTTTCCTCTGTGAGCCTAAAACTGCTCCAAAAAATACAATTTATTAATTTTAAAAGAAGAATCATGATAGAATATGGGGGCTAATTAAATGAATACTTAAAGTGTGATGGTACTCAAATTAGTTCTGTAAAAACATCTTAACTCTCAAAGAAAACGTTTTGGAAGTGTGAAGTAGTGTTGTGCCTGAAAGAGGGTCCCATAGCCTCAGTGTGTTTCCCTTAGCCCAGTACTGTACCCGCTGCAGAAGTCTACTCCATGTCAAGGCATTGGCTCTGTTCCCTTAGATGCTACCATTAGAGGCCAGTGCAGTCGATCATTCATTCATGCAGCATTTTCCAGGCACTTCCTCTGTGCAGAGCCATGTGCCAGGTACTGGGCCCACAGTGAGTGAGACCCCGCCCTGCCCTCAGGCAGCTTGTGGTCTAGTGAGAGAAACACTGTGACAGACCTGGGAAGACTCTGAGGAGCAAGTTCTGATCTCACTCCATGCCAGGAGCAGGCTCAGAACTACGAAGGAAAACCCTCCTCCTTAGCTCCCAACCCTGAACCCCTCTGGAGGAAAGTGGATACTGATCGCCTGTCCAGTTCCTTAGCTATACAGCGACTTGGGCCCATAGGTGCTAACGGAATCGTTGATAACCTCATGGCAACCACAGGCTTTTTGAAGCACAGATCAGACCATGTCATTTCCCTGCTTATGGCCCCAAATCCTTACTGTGGTCCTCACAGTCCGAAGAGAGCTCGCCCCGCCCACCTCTCTGACTACCCCTCTCCTTCCTTCGCTGAGCCTCAGCCCCAGGATCTGTGCTCAGTTCCCCAAGCCTGTTGAGTTCTTTCCCCACCTCAGGGTCCTCTTCTCGTGGACTCTTCCTTCTGACCCACATCCCCATTTTTTACATTGTAACTCTCAGCTTAAATGTCAGGGCCCCAGCTTTCCCTGACCTCTCTGTCTAAAATAGACCCCTTCTTTCTGTCCTGACACTCATTTACCGCTTTCATGGCACTGTGACAATGTTCATGTTCATCCTTTCGTTTACTTACTCTGCATTTTGTGTGTTTTTCACATTAGATTGAGATCTCCACAGTGGACCTGTGTCTCTCTTGTATCCTGGCACAGAAACTGACACAGGGGGAGGCACTTGATAAATATGGACTCAAACGAATGCCATCTCTGAGCTTCCGCAGCAGGGCTGTGGGGAGTAGGAGGAACACGGCCCCCCGGCTGGCATGAGTCAGAGCACCGCTCCCTTCTCTTACAGAGCATCCGGGCTCTCCCTTCCACCATGCCCATTCAATGGCTCATGCACCACTGATAATGTCATTTTATTAAGAAAGTAAAATTGAACAGTGACAAACTGGGCAAATAACCAAGGATTACTGTAGAAATATGGAACTCTTTCTATGGCAGCATAGTCGCTATTGGACTAGTTTAATTGTGAAAGAAAAAATAAATTATGTCAAATCTTTAATAAAATCCCAATTAACATCCAGTATTAGGGTAGTGACAGAACAAATAAGAGGAAAGCTGTTGTCTTCTGTTCTCAAAAGTAGAGATCTTAGGAGCAGCTCTGGTAAATTACCTCTCGATCCACGTTCATCTCTAGATGGTTCCTTGGGGGTTAGGAGTGCAGGAACAGTCAGAGCAATAAATGTGGATACAAAAGGGGTATACAGCTGCACAGTGTAGCTTTGGAGAAAGTTGAGAAACAACATGATTGAGCAAAATGAGCAGAGAGCAAGTCTCGAAACAGAGCAGAGGAATGGGGTGAGGAGTCAGCAGGGCCCCAGGAGAGACCAACAAATGATCCAGAAGCCGTGGGAGGCTATTGTGAAGGCCTCAGGAGAGGGGCCACATAACCTCAGGTCTGAATGCCCCGTGCCCTGGGCCCTCAGTTCCTGGGCTACATTAACTCTCCACTGTAACTTTATTCACGTAGGACTTCTTGTTTGGTTGGACCCCCACATGGATGTGAAGCAGCAGTTGTCCTGAGTACTGATAGCTGTGGGCCACCTGTGCACCTAGCATTTACAGTAATCCTAAATAGTACCAGGAATTAGGAATTCAGAAATCCTATTTTGACTCCATTTTGACTTTAGACCCAAGATCGTCTGAGCCAGAAAGAAAATGCTTCAGGCTGAAGGCACTGTGAAAATTAAGTCTTGGATGAGCCCCAGTGTCTGAGATGTTATTGATTGGTTGGTCTTTTCTTTTTTTTCTTTCTATCTTTTGGCCATTCTCCCATTTTGTTTCACAATGTATTTTCCTTCTTTCTGGGAAACGTGGCAGCTTATATGATGGGCAAAGGTGGAAACCCTATGACCAGAATACCCCAGCATGACCACAAGCAGTGGTGCCTCTTTGGGGTGTCCAGCTCTGCCTGGCCCCTGTTTCCTTATCCAACCATTTGAAGCTCTGGTAAATTCTCAGGAAGCATGCAGCCCCAGTAACCAGGGACGTCTCCTGGAGAGTTTTCATGAGGGAGCGGTACTGTCTTTGGGTTTGACCCTTTCCTTTCCCATGGGAGTGGGGAAGACCAGGCTAGCCAAGGAGACCTAAAAAAATCTTGGGTCTCAATTGGCTGAATCTAGAGTCAGCTATCTCTTCTACCCAAGTTGGCAAAGAGGGAAAGCAATAGAGGGGTGAGTTTTTAGGGAACTCCAAAGATCAAAATGGAGGAGACCAGTTTCAGAGATATTGCCAAGAAGGGAGAGCAGCTCCAAAAAATAGAGACCAAGAGTTAAAGCTGGAAAGAATTGGAAAGAGTGTGAGTAGGTGTAGAGTGTTGCTGTTGTGGCCCTGGAGTGTTATGAGCCACTGCCCGTGTGGCATGTGGGTGTGCTAGCCTGGTTGGAAATTCGGAGCAGGAAATGTGCCACCCTCCCAGCAATGTGATCATTAGCCAGAGGTTTGGGTTGGAGTTGGGGTGGGGGGTGTTGCTATCGGCATATTCAGAAGGGACTAGGGGCCAAAATAAATGGAATCTGACTGACAGGATGAAGTAGGAGGTGGTGGCAGAGAATGCGTGTGTGGGAAGCACCGAGTGCCCTGCTGCTCAGCCCTCCACAACTCTCAGTACGACAGCCCTGATGTTTTCCTTTAAATCGGGCTTACTTTGGTATGCTCTAGAGAGGTGGATGCGTCCCCAGGTCACTACCTCGTCAAGTGACCCTAGATATGGCATCCTAGTGGTCTACAATCTCAATTGGTGGGAAGAAAATGCTGGACGATTACCAGTTTGTCCCTCAGGAATCCCGGGGGCCATTTGGATGAATCTGACCCGAATCTTTGCGGGGTCCAAGGCAAGAACACAAGTAGAAGCCAATGTGCCATAGTTTATAAATATTTTGAAGATAACAAATTGTCAAAATGTGTTCTGTGCTTTTACAAATATGTCTAGGCCGGTACTCTTGGACTTCCGAGAGTTCCATACAGGGATGTGTGTCTGTCCTACACTGCTGGGACCTCAAGCATACATGGTCGATACCCCAGCCTACATAGCCAAGTTCTGTGCATACTCACCCACAAACACCCTCCCCTTGGCCTGGGGGTGCACACCCCAGAAGTGTGACCTGCCTTCAGGAGGATGGGCATGGGGAAGGGACTCATGCAGACCCTGGAAGCAGAGCAGTCCAGGGTCTCAGGGACCTGGGATGTGGGCTAGCAGCAGCCTCTGTTCTGGATGCAAATGTCCTTTGGTCACATGACTCTTCCCTCAGTGGGGCAGAAGCCGTGTGTGTTGAGAGCGGGTGAGTGGGCAGCCAGAGGGGACCAGAGTTGGGCCCTCTAAAGTGCGGGGTTCATGACACAGCCCCTGTCGCCAGGTCTAAAGGCAGTGCTGCTGATTGATGGGAGGGAGGGAGGACGGGCCCACCGTTTGCCTCTGTGTTTAAGGACTATAGTCTCCTCAGATCTCCATGTTGCAGAATGCAGGATTCCTCCTCTGACCTTCCTTCCCTTTAATTGTGAATTATTGATATTGGCATCATCCTAGCATTAAGGAATCCTAGCTGGATGTGCAGTGGCTCAATGACTCAGTTCTTCATGGCCAGAGCTGCATTCTCTCGTCAGTCCATTTACCCTACAATTAGGCAGCAGCACACAACGGTTTTTGTTGTTTTTTCTTATTTAAAGGGAGAGTCTTTATCCCCAAAGAAAAGCCCATAGAAATTCGTAAAGAAGAAAAAGTGACCCTTGACCCGGAACTGGAAGAAGCTTTGGCCAGCGCCTCTGACACTGAACTCTACGATCTTGCAGGTTAGTCCTCAGCTCTGGAACGCTTTTCTGTCTGGCTCTGTGACCTCCAGGCTGGCACCCATGGCAACAGCCTTGGAGCTTCTTCCTACCTACAGATTATTACTGTAATGCCAGGTGGACCTCAGCCGTTATGTAGCTGTAAGACTGATGCAGGTGACAGCCTCCCTGTGCAAACATTCTGCTGTACTTCAGTTGCAAAATGCCACAATAATACCCATCCTACAAAACTCAGGAGTTTGAGAAATTAACAAGAATAAAGATGAAGGAGTGTTGAGAACTTAATAAAATAGCAGCTCTAACGCTTCCTCAGGAGCTTTCGCATTTGACATTTTACTGTATTTTATCCTCACAAAATCTCCATGAACTTCTTGTTCTTCCCCGCCGTCACCATTCCACTTTCACTCCCACTAAAAGGTCTATTAGCCTAACTATGGAGCAGGAGTAATTTTCTGTTACGTTCACCCAGTAAGGTGAATCCATCTTCAGCCCAATCTCATTTTTTTCTAGTTTTCTTAAAAATAGCAACACTATATTAATTATTTTTATTATTATTTGAATTGGTTATACACACAGAGAGAAACAGCCCAAATAGTACAAAAAAAATATGTAATGAAAAGGAAGTGTCTCACCCTGATTACTTGAGCTCTTCCTGTTTCATGTCTATCCTTCCGGAAAGATTCCATTCACATACCAGCATATTGGTGCACGAATGGGTTTTTTTCTGAATGGGATGGAAATTTGGATTTTTAGGGTCATTAGGTCCCTTCAGGAGAGAGATGCTTTAAAAAACAATCCACAGCTTTAGCAAGAATGATCACGTTTGTATTCCACGGGGAGAAAAATGTTATTATAATCTCCTTCCTCCCAGTAGTACCAGCTATACCTTATTCATGCAATAGCATGCAAACCATTTCAGCTACATTTTAATTGCTCTGTAATAATATCAGTGGTCAATATTAAGTTCACATATTTGAACCCCTCTTGGAAGTCACTGCAGGAGTTGAGGTACCTGCGTCACCAGTTAAGAAGGTGCTTTGTACAGTGACCAGTCTTCTTAACCCTGTGGTTGCTGTGCAGGGCTCCTCCCAAGGGCTGCCTCCTGGTCTCTGCTAGAATTGCCCAAAGGGAGAATGCAGGGCTGGACTTGAACTCCCAGTAAAGGCCTAAGACAGGAGGAAGAGAAAATCACCCAACATTTGGAAGATACTAGATTCTGAAATTTATACCATACAATCAGGGAGATCATCCCAATAGAAAACTGTTGTCATCTTTACTCAGCCTCCTTCCCTTGTCAGGTGCTCCCTCAGCACTCAGGAGGAACCTGGCTGGGGGTAGGTGGCAGCATCTGCTCTGGAGTGGCGCTCTCTGGAAGATTAAGAGCAGCTCCATGAGTGAATGGGCTGCCAGCCCTTAAGGTTTAGAAAAGAAAGAGTATCAAAACCCTGCCCATGTTACTGTGGAAGACCAAGAGCAGAAAGACAGTTCATCAAGTGCAGCAGTTGCCCTCCAAGACAGCACCTCCCAGAGTGGCCATATCTCAGTATGGCCTACTGAGTCAGTATGGTCACCCAGAGTCTACCGTGTTACCCTAAATATAAGACCTAACTGGAAAATTAGCCCTAGCATGATTTTCAGAGTGCTCATAATATAAGCCCTACCCCAAACATAAGCCCCAGTTAAGATCGTCAGCCAGACATGACCGTTTGAATAAATATAGATTTTTGTACACAGCTTGGGGCCAGGTGTTGGGGACTGACCCACTATCTAGATTCATAGGAAACAGATAAAACAAAAATGAAAACTCGGCGATGGGAGCCAGATTACTCAGAAGTTACTGAGTGAGTGTGGGGCCAAGCAAGGCATGTTCGTTGGATGGTCCCAGTGGCCTGTCTTTATCAAATAGGGCATCTTCTCCCTAGACAACTTCAGAAACACAAGGACAAATTCTTATTTCTTTAACAAGAATCTGTAAAGCACTTAGAACAGTGCTTGACACATACGAAGTCATTTAATCTTTGTAATAGATCATCATTATCCCTATTTTACAGGTAGGGAAACTGAGGCTCAGAGGCTGTTAGTAACTTCTCAGGTGACACAGGTAGTACATGACGGAGTCAGGATTCGAACTCTGGCTGACTGCTCCTGAGTGCCTCTCTTAAACCTCTCTTAAACCCTGGACTTGCCTGCCCTAAATATTTGTCCCATCTGCTGGTGTGCTGGCCTGCTTCCTCCTCCTAATGCGGAGATTACGGTACAGCTGCTGAGGAGCTCAGAGGTGTGCCTCTGCCGCCTGTTGACAGATTATCTATTCTGGGATCCTTCACCAGGTAGCCACCTGTAATTTCTCACCTGTAATTTCGTTAGCAAAGGGAAAGCTGGGTGGGCACTGGCAGCTTCAGCCTGCCAGTGTTCATGTTCCCCCCCAGTGCTGTTTCTCGCATACTATGCTGCCTCCTGGTGCAAGCTCCGTGTAATACAGGAGACTCAAAATCTCAGCATGCTTATGGGACCTTTTTTGTTGCTGACATCTTGGTCTTTTATTTCCTACCCTGGGAGGCTCTAGACAGGGAAAGGACAACTCCTTTTGGTGAGGCTTACATAGAAAGAGGCCCATGATCTTTCTGCTCTTAGCCTCTGGAAAGAATACATGTTGTCATCTATATAATGTTAGATCTTAAAATATCCTTAGATTCAGTCCTACCCTCACATTTTACAGATGAGAGCACTGAAGCGTTGAATCTACTTCATTAGGAGGTCTCAGCAGGTTTTCAGTAATTTGGGGACATTATTAGACCATTGTCCCTCAGATCCTAAATGATTCCAAGTGTATAGATGTAGAAAGACCTGTGAAGATTGCTGGTAGTCTTGGAAGGAGGGGTTTTTATAAGCTTATTTAATTCAATACATGTGCCCCACACCATACAAGGTAAGGGGGTCTAGAGATTTATCTTTATGATATGAAAAATTGTTCCTCAAGGGGCAAATTAACAATGTGGACATCCCAACATGCTTTCCCAAAACTAATGTTCATTCACTGATTTTCTCTGCTTTCAGCTGTCCTTGGAGTGCACAATTTGCTCAATAATCCAAAGTTTGATGAAGAAACAGTCAACACTAAAGGTGGCAAAGGGCCTGTGAGAAGTAAGTTGATGTGGAATCTGTGGTCTGTGAGACTTAGGAGCCTCCAGGTGTCACTGGGAGGAGAGAGGCCTGTTGACCAGGCCTCCTAGTGAGTCTGTACTTCTGTCCTGCAAGATTTGAAAGTGGCTTTATCAGTTCTCCAAGGATCACTGGGCTCTGAGCAATCAAACCAGAATAAAGTAGCTGATAATGGGAGCTGTGTCAGGCGGTGTAATGAGTAACAATCAGTTGTTTTGTCCAAAACACACTCTCTTAGTGGCTCTGCTCAGGCAAAAGATAAAATTGCTAATAAAAAGGTTTCATAGTCAGAAAAGAATGCAAACAGAGTTTCATGTTCCTAAGATATTTTAATCAACTACAGTATCTTAGATAAGTTCTCTTCTCCATTCGAGTGTCTTTTTGTCTCAATAATGGATGCTTGTCGTTAGAATTTGAATACCCACTTCCCCCAAGAGCATGAAAGACACACTGGCATGGAATTGCTGGCCCACAAAGTCCCAGACTACTGTCTTCTATGTCACCATTTATTGGGGATGTGTACAGGTCACTGGACTCTTTCACTTACGCATCAGTCATCTACTAAATACCATACTATGCGTTGGAGTGTTCTAGACTTAGATACAAAGATGGTCCCTGCCCAAAGGAACTTATCTATCTGTGGTAGGGATGGACCAATAATCAGACAATTTTGGTACAATGTGATCCAGGTGCTGTGAAAACTCGCCGAAGATCACAGCTTTTCTAAGTTTAATCATATTTTATTCTCTTTGATGGAAACTTGGGAAATGCTTTCTGGTCTCAGCAGCATATTAATAAATCATGATTTATACTGGGTAATTTACCCAGACAATGAGCAATATTTCTTTTATTTTCTTTCTGATTTTTTATGCATACAGATGAAAAATGTTTATCCTTTTTAAGTTCAATGTCAAAGGGTAACATTCTGACATGTTTACTAGTAAAAGTCTGGTGCATAACCTTATGGGCTTTTGTACATACACATGCATATCATTAACTTTTTTTGAGATGTTATTTTTTTAGCGCAGTTTTAGGTTCACAGTAAAATGGAAAGGGAGTCACAGGGATATCCCATATACCCCCTGCCCTTTCACATGCATAGCCTCCCCCATTATCAATATCCTGTGCCAGAGTGGTACATATGTTACAATTGATGACCCTGCATTGGCATATCATTATTACCCAAAGTCCATAGTTTATATTAGGGTTCACTCTCAGTGTTGTACATTCTACGGGTTTGGACAAATGTACGTATAATTACATGTATCCACCATTATAGTATCATACAAACTGTTTCACTGCCCTAAAAATCCTCTGTGCTCTGCCTATTCATCTTTCCTCCCCTCTAACCCCTGTCAACCACTGATATTTTTATTGTCTCCATATTTTTTTTTTAAGATTTTATTGGGGAATTGGGGGAGGGGAACCAGCCAAGTTTTTGTCTTTCAATCTTAGTTGTGAAGGGCGCCAGTTGCCATCTGGCTTCCCGTTGGCAGCTCGTGGCCTCTAAGCTCAAGGTGCTGTGTTCAATCTTAGTTGCTGGTAGGCGTAGCCACCATCCCATGCGGGAGTCAAACCAGCAGCCTTGTTGTTAAGAGCACATGCTACTTCAACTGAGCCATCCGGGCAGCAGCTCAGCTCAAGGTGCCGAGTTCAGTCTTAGTTGCGGGTGGGCGTAGCCCACCATCAAACAGGCAATCTTGTTGTTACACCAGCTGAGCCATCCTGCCACCTGTTGGCAGCTCAGTGACAGCTCAGCTCTGGCACAGCATCACTGACCCATGTGGGTATTGAACCGGCAGCCGTGTTGCTCAGAGCTCACGCTCTTAAGCCAACTCTTTACCCACTGAGCCACTCGGCTGGCCCCCTGTCTCTATATTTTTGCCTTTTCCAGAATGTCATATAGTTGGAATCATACAGTATGCAGCCTATTCAGATTGGCTTCTTTCCCTTAGTAATATGCATCTAAGGTTCCTCCATGTCATTTCATAGCTTAATAGCTCACTTCTTTTCACTGCTGAATAATATTCCATTACCTGGTGTACCACAGTTTACTTATCCATTCATCTACTAGAGGACATTATGGTTGCTTCCAGGTTTTAGCAATTATGAATAAAGCTGCTATAAACATCTGTGTGCAGGTTTTTGTGTAGACATAAGTTTTGATATTTGGATAAATATCAAGGAGCATGATTATTGAATCATGTGGTAAGAGTATATTTAGTTTTATAAGAAACCATGGAACTGTCTTCTAAAGTGGCTGTGCCATTTTGCATTCCCACCAGCAAAGAATGAGAATTGCTGTTGCTCCACATCCTTGTCAGTATTTGGTTTTGTCATTGTTCCAGATTTTTACCGTTCTAATAATAGGTGTGTAGTGGTATCTTGTAGTTTTAATTTGTATTTCCCTAAAAATATATGATGTGGAACATCTTTTCATATGTTTATTTGCCATTTGTATATCATCTTTGACAAGGTGTCTGTCTGTTAAGGTCTTTGGCCCATTTTTTAATTAGGTTGCTTTCTTGTTGTTGAGTTTTAAGAGTCCTTTGTATATTTTGGATAACAGTCCTTTATCAGATTTGTCGTTTGCAAACATTTTCTCTAGTCTGTGGTTCATCTCCTGATTCTCTTGACAGTATCTCCTTCAGAGTAGAAAGTTTTAATTTTAATGAAACCCATCCTATCAATTCTTTCTTTCATGCATCATGCCTTTGGTGTTATATCTAAAAATTCATCTCCAAACCCAGGTCATCTAGGTTTTATCCTATGGTATCTTCTAGGAGTTTTATAGTTTTGCATTTTACATTTAGGTCTGTGATCCATTTTGAGTTAATTTTTGTAAAAGTGTAAGTTCTGTCAGCATTCATTTTTTTTTTTTTGCATGTGGATGTCCAGTTGTTTCAGTTTACATGTGGATGTTCCAGTTTTTTCATTTGCTGAAAAGACCATCTTTTCTCCATTGTATTGTCTTTGCTGTTTTGTCAGTTGACTGTATATGTGGGTCTATTTGGGGGCTATACTCTGTTCCATTGATTCTTTGCATATTCTTTCACAAATGCATTGAGGTCGTGTAGTGTCAGTCCTCCAACTTTGTTCTTCTCTTGCAATATTGTGTTGGCTGTTCTGGGTATTTTGCTTCTCCATATAAACTTTAGACTTAGTTTGTTGATATCGACAAAATAACTTGTTGGGATTTTGATTGGGATTTTACTGAAGCTATAGGTCAAGTTGGGATGTACTGACATCTTAACAATATCAATTCTTCCTGTCCTTGAACATGGAATATCTCTCCATTTAGTTATTTGTGTTTTTTTGTTTGTTTGTTTGTTTCAGAAGAGTTTTCCTTATACCAATCTTATACAGATTTTGTCAGGTTTATACCTAAGTATTTCACTTTTCACTAACTTTTTTTTACTCTCCCAAAAACTATGTACCAGCTTACATTTCCTCTAACAATATATGAGGATGCCTTTTCCTCCACATTATTGACAACCCTGAATGTTGTCATATATACATATATATATATATATATATCATATATATATATGATATATGATATTGTCTTTTAAGTATACATATATATATATATTTGTTAATCAAATGGCATCTCATTTTTTTATTTTAGAATTTAAGGGTTTTTTTATACTTTTTAGTTGGGTGACAGAAATTCTTCTGATCATATTACTTGTTTGTTTTTAATTGGGTTGTCTTTTGGTTTGTAGGAGCTTTGTGTATATTGAAATGTTAACCCTTTGTATGTTATATGTATTGCAAACATTTTCTGTTAAATGCTTTTGGGAATTCTTCCATTTTTCTTTTCCATTCCTTTCTCTTCCCATACCTTCCTGAAAACTAATACTCCACAGTGCAGTTCAGAGGAGGATGGGGTATGGCAAGAAAGCCAGAGAAGTATTAAGGTGTGGGAAATGAAGAGATTCAGCATTTCTTTTTTGCATCTCAGATCCTGGGATTTGATTATTATAGTCTGAAAGGCGTCTATATGGAGCAGCAATAAGTGACGAGGGATGTTCGTTTTTGGGTTTGAGTTTGTTGTAGGTTCTTCTGCACTTTTGACTCCATGCAGTGTCAGCCACTGAGACTTATTCTTATTGTGGTTGAAAAGCATCAACCTTTGAAACTGTAACTCAGAGCCATACCATTCCCATGCTTGCTTAGTTGAGAATAAGCTTGCTGTCATTGATATTAGAGTATTGTTGGAATCAGAGCATATGAAAGGAAGGTCATTTTGGGGAACAATTTTGACAGGAGAGCCCTTAAATTTTCTTTTAAAAATTAAAACTTGTCTCAGATGTGGTCAAAGGCGAAAAGGTCAAGCCTATATTTGAGGAACCACCCAATCCCACCAATGTGGAAGCAAGTCTGCAGCAGATGAAAGCCAATGATCCCAGCCTGCAAGAAGTCAATCTCAACAACATTAAGGTATTTCATTATGATTGTTATCAGTCACTTGATTTATCATGAGTTCAGAAAACAATGGAGATGATTGATTACCTGCTTTCACACCTATTTGCAATCCTTTGAGTCACTAATTTTGAGGCAAGTTATCCTACTCAAAAGAAGAAGTGGGTTTAAAAAAAGAGGGATTTCTAGAATTCTTTGAAAAGAATCACAGTAGTTATGTTAAACATAGTGTTCTGGTTATCTATTGCTAAATAGCAAATTACTCTAAATTTAGAGACTTAAAACAATAAACATCTATTATTTCTCACAGTTTCCGAATGTCAGGAATCAGGGAGTGACTTAGCTGAGTAATTGGGGGCTCAGTGTCTCAAAGAGGCTGTAGTGACTGGGGCCGGAGGATCTGCTTCCAAGATGGCGCACTCGTGTGGTTGTTGACAGGAAGCCCCAATTTCTTACCACGTGGCCCTGTCCATAGGGCTGCCTGAGTGTCTTCATATGACAGCTGGCTTCCCCCAAAGCGAGTGATCCAAGAGAAAGAGGGCAAGCAGGAAGCCACAGTGCCTTTTATAACCTATTCTCTGAAGTCACTTCTACTTTATTTTATTTGGCAGTAGAGAGAGGAAGAGTGTGTGTTTCTGTGTGTGTATGTGTGTGTGTG
>NW_017731362.1:3888040-3899286 GCF_001890085.2 Hipposideros armiger
GAACGAACATTGCCTGACATCTGTTTTGTTCATTTTGGGGGGCCAATTTCTAGTATTTAATAATAATAACTGACTTTTATTTATTGAATACTCACTATGTACAAGATCTTTTGCGAAATACTTGAAATTCATTATCTCATTTAATCGTTAGTAGGACTTAAAGAGGTTAAGTTGCCCACGGTCACAGATCTAGTCTGCAGCACATCTAGGGCTCACGTCAACCTCTAGCCATGCCTCATATTGTCTCCCTCCCCAGTGGTCAGTACTGTGCTAAGTGCTGTGGAAGAGGGAGTAAGATAATGGCCTTTATTCTGAAGAACTTATATTAGGAGAAAAACACTACACAAATAATTACAGCACAATGTGGTAAGCCCCCAAATGTCATGGAATTGCAGTTAAGGAAAATTTTGATCCTGCCGAGGAGAGCCAATAAACAAAGGAGGTGATATTTCAGCTGGGTCTTAAAAGATGAGTAGGAATTAATCAGAGAAAACGACAAAGGAATTTCCAGGTAAAGGAAAAAGCGTGTCTAAAGGTACGGAGGAGAGAAAGGCCATGGTGTATTAAAAAAATAGCAAGTAGGTCAGTCTGGTTAGAATATAGAGAATGAAAGAGAAGAAGAGGGGCCTATGGTATGTGCATAATTCCTTGGTTAGTAAACAGAAGGGTGATGTCAAAATGTCACATTTAGATTCCTTTATTGGACACTAGGTGTTGCTATTGCTAGGGATGGGTTGGTTGCTGGAGGATGGATGATGGATGTCTTTTAGAGGGGATATCATGCAATTAGCCATCTAAACATACAAAGTATTTGAAAACTGTAGTTCCTTAGGCTGGGGTGGGAGTGCTGCCGATTGGTTCAATTGTCTGTATCTTTCCCATCTTAGAACATTCCAATTCCAACCCTGAAGGAATTTGCTAAGGCTCTGGAGACTAATACTCACGTAAAGAAGTTCAGCCTGGCTGCAACCCGCAGCAATGACCCTGTGGCAATTGTGAGTAAATTCTTAGAAATATAACATGAAAATATTTAGTTCACTAGAAACTCCTTTTAATTTGTTTGACCAACTAGCAATTTTTAGATCTGGTAAATTTATTTTCTATACAGTTAATAAACAAAATTAGTTATACTGAGACAGTAAAACAGAACCCAGTGGTCAAGTGCTTTGAATTAACTAGAATTTTGTTAGCATTACACTTTTAAGAGAAAGAAACAGGATTAGATTAGGCATTTAGCTAAATAAATATTCAGATTTTATTCTGGGCTTAGTACAACTTTTCTGAATCTTTTGCATCTACAGTAATATTCTGTCACAATCAATGGATGTTATAACACCCCCAAATGCTACAGGAAGTTGGCATATGTAAAAATATTGAACCATATTTCATTTTAGTTTTTGAAATGGATTACTATGTTTCAAAAATATTTTACCAACCGAATCTTAAAACATGGTTTTTTTTAAAGATTTTTATTGGGGAATTGGGGAATGGAAACAGCGCTTGGGAATTGGGGGAAGGGGAACAGACAAGTTGCTGTCGTTTTGTTCTTCAGTCTATTTGTGGAGGACCTCGCTTCACTGGCCCAAGTTGGCACCATCATTGTGCTGTTCCCAGGCGAGGTAGATCAGTCGCCGGCTTCTGGACAGCTGCTCACGGCGGCTGTTGGCCACTCACGCTGGCTGCTGGCCACTCACGCTAGCTGCTGGCTACACACGGTAGTCCATAGCAACCCACTGCAGCAGCGGCTGCAGTCTACGCCATCGCCGGCAACTCATGACAGCCCAGCTCCAGGTTGAGCTGTTGTTCAGCATCTTAGCTGTAGAGGGCAGTGTCACTGACCCTCATATGTGGGATCCGAACCCGGGCCCTCTGGCATCCCAAGCCAGCTCTTAACCAAAGCACCACTCGGCTGGCCCTCTTAAAACATTTTTTGTTTGACACTGTCAACCTGACTATGAAGGAAAAAGAAAAAGAAAAACCAAAAGCCCTTCTATGCACTTCAGATAATTCAGTTAAATTTGGAGGCCCTTCACCCAAGTAAACACTACTATCATCACCATCATCAGTGTTACTCCTCCTATTAATAACTAACATTTTTGAGTAATTAGTAAATTCTAGCACTGATCTCTATGCTTTACACACATCTCACCTAATCCTCACTGTAATACTATAGGTATGTACTATTACTAGTTCCCACTTTAACAAATGAGCAATCTGAGGTTCAGAGAGGTTAATTAACTTTTCCAAGGTAACACAGCCAGTAAGCAGCAGAATCAGGTTTCACCACTGGGTCTTTCTGATTTCACAACCAGATGCTTAACCATCAAGCTATGCTATATTTACACACAATGCCTCACTGTCAAACATTTGCTAAAATACGTCCATTATCAGGAGCCTACCCATCAACCTGTGGTTGGCTCTATAGCATCTGATGCTCAGCCCTTGAATCAAGCTAGAAAAACAAAAGTTTTCTTGACTTGATGATGTGATTTAAAGTAACATGTCTTGGGCCGGCCGAGTGGCTCAGTTGGTTAAGAGCACAAGCTCTGNTCCTTCTGCCCTTGGATAGCACCACTTTGGCCCACTCCAAGGGCATAAGCCATAACTATGGCAGCCCCAACCTTAACTCGGGTCTCAATCCTTAATACAGTCCCACTGTTCTAAAGTGTGTTATGAGCCAAAGTTGCTCAGAAAACTGTGAAGTTAATATCCCTGACTTTTTTGCTGCCTTTCCCTCCCAAAGACCCACAAAGCTTAGATCACTAATCTCTCTACACTGTGGATTTCCAGAATTGTTCTTGTCTGGCTGGAAGTATCACATTTTGTTAATTTCTTGGTGAGAGACTTGTTTGACAGGTTGATGGATGAAAAGAAAGACGAGGAGCAAAGAGTTAAGCCCTAGAACTTGCCTGGGACACAAAAATTTATCCATAAACTTTTCTCCTTCATCTATTCCATGTTTAAATTTTCCAAATTTAAAAGGTATATAGATTTTAATATATTATAAAACAGTCCAATTGCATGATACTGGCACAGCAATAGACTGACAAGAGTACAGGTTGAGCTGTTGTTCAGCATCTTAGCTGTAGAGGGCAGTGTCACTGACCTTCATATGTGGGATCCGAACCGGGGTCCTCTAGGCGTCCCACGCCAGCTCTTAACCAATGAACCACTCAGCCAGCCCTTTGTTTGCTTTTCTTAAACAAGCCTGTATTTCTTACTCTAAATAATTTAATGAATACTCGTATATTATGAAAAAATATACTATGTTGCTTAAATTTATTTTCAGTTCCTATTTTTGCATGCCTCCATTTTTTAAAAACCCTACTTTTAATTTTTTTATTGTTCTATGTCTCAACTTAAAAGATAAAGAAACAAAAAAACCTCTTTTCATAAACTTAAAAATCTTGGGGATTTTTCTATAGCCCAGCAACTAACACCTTTAGTTTTTCACCTATTATGGTTTGAACCACAATTAAGCCTCTTGGAGANGGCGACCTGATGGCGACTGGACTTGGAGCTGAGCTGGCTGCGCCCTCTACACTAAGATTGAAGGACAACAGACGATAACTTGGCTGTTCCCCTTCCCCAATTCCCCAATAAAATCTTAAAAATTAAAAAAAAAAAGTAGCATGTCTTTTGGAAGATCTAAAATACCATTAAAAATAGACAACATGAAAGTTATGACGACTACCTATTACAGTACTGGCTCAGAGTAGATGTTTAAAAAATACTTATTAAATGAGTGCATGAATGTGCCATCCAACCTCTCAGCAACAGAGAATATTTCCTGATGACAATAGAAAACTTGAAGTAAACATTCATGTAAAAGAGGGTCTAAGCTACAAAATCGATGTTTTCACCAGCAGTTATTACATCTCTAAATTTGTAGGTTGCAAGCAGTTTTGAATTTGAAACCAATCATTAAAATAGAAAAAGAGCACAACTAGATTATTGGTAAAGTGAAATTAGCAATTTAAGGATTCTTAGCTGTATATGACTTTGTACAACCTCGACCTTTTAGTAGATTTGCTTCCAATAAAGCAAAAATATTCACAATACATTTTGTATGTAAGTGACTAAAGGGATGAATAAAGAAATGATTTGTCACTCCTATTTAATATATTATTTGCAGTAAAATGGCGGGGATGGGAAGAGTTTATAGTTCATGGTCTACTAGTAAATAATCTAACTTCTACTTTAGGTCAAATAGATAACTTGCTAAGGGAACTAAATAAATTCCAAATATAATCATCTCTTTGATACTGTTGTTAATGCAACAACTATGTGTTGAATGCATATCATGTGACAACACACCATATAATTGTGAGGAATAATTACTATCCTTAAGGGTGTGACGAGGAAAGCCTCTATTGGCCTTAGTCGGCTTGATTCCTTCCTGGATAGCCCAGCGCTCACCTGGCTGCCCCCAGATGATTCCCCTTTCATCTATGCCAGTGTCAGAAAAGAAAATTTCTATAGGTTGAAAATTGGTTGATTACCTCACAGGCAATAGAGATCTTTAGATTTGCTGTTAAGAAAGAAAAATCAACATTAAAGCAAAGAGCTTCAAGAGATTTTCCTATTTAAGGTTCAGAAATTGATTCAATGAGGCACTTGTGGGATTATTATGAATGTAGATAAGCTATGCTTATGTGAGTTAACATTATCCCCATTGCAGATGAGACAACAACATTACTCAGAGAGATTGAGTAATTTAACTAAGATTACACAGCATATGGCTAAGCCAAGTGAATTTAAGTGACCTATAATCAAGTTTAGGTCACCATGCGCCAAGTACTTCCACATAACCGCATCTATAGAAATGAGTATTGATGGAACTTGCCTCACTGCATACCAATGTAGAGGAAAAGTTCAAATATGTAAAAAAATGTTATTATTATTAACAAAGATGCCCATAAAAATCAAGAGTTTAGTACAGGACTGTCTAATAAAAAGAAAATAACGGCCACAAATGTAAGCCACATGTATAATTTTAAATTTCCTAGTAGTCACATTAAAAAAACAAAAAAAATAGATAAAATTAATTTTAATAATATATTTTATTTAAACCAATATATCATTTCAAAATGTAAGTTGAAAATATAATGTGGTATTTTACCTAATTTTTTTTCGTACTACATCTTTGAAATCCGGTGTGTGTTTTACATTTACAACACGCCTCAATTCAGACCAGCCATTTTTCAAGGGCTCAATGGCCACATGTGTCTCGTGGCTACCGTTTGGATGGCACAGGTTTGGACAGTGCAGAAAACCATTTTCATACAGTCCTGTAAAGTATAGAAAACAATACCTTCTCTTTAAAAATATATTTCTACTCTAATGATTTTTATAACATTTAAGAAATCTAATCTTTATCTTACTAAGGTTATTATTGCCAGTACATGTAATAATAGATGCTCAAATATTTGCTGAACTGAAATGAACTTGGGCCTACAGCCCAGGGTTATGCTTGGCTGGGTCTTGCCTGTTTTGTTCAGTATGAGAAAAGTGTTTTCTCAAGTTTAAAAGAAATTGGCAAGATCCTGGCTGCTTGCCAGGAGGTCCTACAACTTTTTTTAAAGGCGTAATTGCTCTGACAGTTGGTTATTCGAACAATAAAAATAGCATCCATAAGGAAAGGCCTGATGCATTGCCTTCTGGTGCTCTAATTAAAATGTGTACATTTAATTCTAATTAAAGACCAAACCCTGAATAAATGCACTTTAATTTACATGGTGTACAACAATATCAGTCCAAATCCCTGAGCTTTCTTTGTAGTTCAAGCGACCGCTTGACTAACACACAGGATTATTCTTCTCGTCTAGTGGTTCTCAACTCAGGGCAGTTTTGCCCTCCAGGGGACATTTGGCAGTGTCTGGAGATATTTTTGGTTGTCATAACTGGGAGGGGCACTATTGGCATTTAGTGGGTCTCTGAGGCTGCTAAACCTCCTCTAATACACAGGACAACCTCCCACAACAAAGAATTACCCGCCCCAAATGTCAATAGTGCCGAGGCTGAGAAACCCAGTTCTTGTCCCAAGCTGGATTCCTTCTCTTCTTCCTTCTTCCTGTTTTCTTTTCCATGAAAACAATTTAAATAATTTAGAAGTTCCTTGTTCTGTTCCCCAGTGTAATCACTATTAGTTTGTTTTTCATTCTTCTAATTGTTGCCTTTATGACTTTAATTAAAGTGGCTGTCAATCCTGGGTGAACATGAGTCACCTGCAGAGCTTTTCAAAAATGCAGCTGTTCAGGCCACCACCCGAGATTCTGATTTAATTCATCTGGGGTGGGACCCAAACATTGGTATATTTCTTTAAGGCTTCTAGGTCATTTTAATATGTAGCCAAGGTAGAAAAACACTAATCTACATGTGTTTTTATTTTTAATTTCTCATCTTAGATCATTTTTGGTCCTCCGTTAAAAAAGATGGGGCATTTCTATATTCACTCTACCTTCCATCCCTCCTTCCTCTTCTACCCCCAAATTGTAGTTATTCTATTATCTTTACACATTTGAAGTTTATACATTTTAGGTCATTATATTTTATGTTTTATGTGTATAGATTGACTCCAAAATTTAAAACTCGGTTATCAGCATTTACGATTATCTGGCTATATAAGTATATAAATCTCTGTTTTCATGGGCCTTACAGTCTAGTCACTAATGCAGATCTGAGTTTTATTTCTTTATAAGTAACTTTTTTTTTTTTTGCTAGAATCTTCTGGGACTGTCTCTTTTCCATTCAGAAATTTTCTGAAATTTCATTTGTATGTACCCATTTATGAGCCTTTTTATTCATTCCTCTGAGCCTCCAGTGTGTTCTTTCAGGTAAAATCTTGTAGCTTTTTTCAATTGTGGAAAATGTTCCCCTGTTCTTTTATAGTTTCTTCCTTCCTGTTGTCTTTTCGTTCTCCTTTTGAAACTCCTGTTGAAGAATGCTGACCTTCTGCCGCTTTCCTCCGTATCTCTTAGTATTTCTCTCATATTTTCTATCTCTTTGTCTTTTTACTCTACATTCGTGGAAATAAACTCAGCTTTATCTTCTAGCTCACCAGCTTGGTCTTTAGCCATGCTCATTTTATAATTCTGATGTTTATTACTTTTCTTTATTTCAATGTATTATTTTAAATTTTCAAAACATTTTCTTGTTCTTATTCCTCTTTTTCATAATAGTCAGTATTCATTTTATGGATATAGTATATTCTCTTTATTTTTCTTTTTTCTATTTTTGGGGGGAGTATGGGGTGGGGAAGGGAGAATAACAATTAGAATAAATACATTTGTGTCTGTTCCCTGAATAATATTTGTTCCCTCTATGACATATTGTCCTGTTTAGTCAACTTGGCTTTTCTCTTGCATGATGTTGGTTTTCCTGACATATCTGGCAATCACTGGTTGCCTATTCATATTTCTGAATAGAGAACAAGTTTGGTTTGTGTAAACCAGGTTCATTTCCTCAGTAGTTGTGTAATCGGATTCACCAACAGTCCTCGCCCTTAAAAGGGAGGCCCCTTTATATTCCTGCAGTTGTCACCATCTGACAATCTACATATTTTATTAATTAATTATTGATTCTGCCCTCCTGCTCAAATGTAAGCTCCCTAGGACAGGAATTTTCATTTTCTCTACTGCTGGCACACAGTAGAAGACCAGTAAATAGTCCTTTTTGAATGAATGAATGAATGAATGAATGAATGAATGAATGAATGAGTGCTTTTGTAAGCAGGCACGTGAATTGACCAGCAGCCTTCTCAGTAGTGTGTGTATGAAGACAGGCAGCCTGGGAGTCCTCTGTAACGGCACAGTTGGGAGAGCTTCACTCAGGGAGCGTAAATTTCAGGATATTTCAATCCTGGGCATAGCTGCCTCTCCCCGTTTCACCGACACTCTTATCTGGTGATGGTTGGGAGGTGCCTCAGTTTCTGCACTGCTTCTCTCTCAGGGCCTAGCACCCTCACTGGAGGCTCTTCCTGGAAGACTTTTCACTGATGGTTGTGCTGGCAGCTCCTCTTTTTCCGGGAAGGTGCAGGGAGGGGTAGTGTGCTGTCCATCTGCTCTAGTTGCTCCATCTGTTCCTAAGGCAGTTTTTTAATGAAATGCCCCAGTTGGGACTTACCCCTGGCATCGCATGCAACTTTGTGCTAATTTCTCCACCAGTCTTTCTATTTCCTGTATTTTAGCAATTCTTCAAGATAATGGCCCTCTTTTTCTTTGTTTGTTTTCGTGCACTGCGATGTTCCAGTTGCTTAATAATTATATCTTTTCTTCATGAAGTGGAAAACTTTGGGAGCAAGGGGAACAGGCAGGTGCATGTGTACAGTCTGCAGGCTTGAACTGGGAGTCTGCAGTGGGTTTTCCACTCTGAATGGTGACTTTGTTCCAAAAGTGATCTTGGAGGAATTCTGATTTCTAGATGACTTGAAATGATATGATTAAATCAGTAGTCCCCTAATGCTAGTCAACTGTAGTTTTTTTTATCCATTCATAATAAGAGGGACAAAATAATTCTGAGATTATATTCTTTCTACATGTTTCCTAATGTTAAAATGCCTTTTCTCAAAAAAAAAAATAAAGATAACAGATGACATTGTTGTTTTAAAAATGTTCTTATTTAACAAAACAAAGTTGGTAATCCTATGTCAGTATCCTTTTTTTAATTTTATTTTTTTAGTTTTGCAGATGTGAAATTCATAATTCTGGGCTGCTGGACTAAACAGTTTTTTTGAGTTTTAAATCATTATCTTTGTTACTTGGGGATGAAAGTATGATTTAACTAAGGTTTTAAGTACTGTAAAAATATTTAATTTGGGGATGGGGAGTTCAGGAAATAAATCTTTAGAAACCCTAATGGTTATTTATTTTTTGTATAATAAGGCTTTTGCAGATATGCTGAAAGTAAACAAGACCTTGAAAAGTTTAAACATAGAGTCCAATTTTATAACTGGAACTGGGATCCTGGCCCTGGTAGAGGCACTGAGAGAAAATGACACCTTGACGGAGATAAAGATTGACAACCAGGTAAACTAACTCACAGGGTACATGTGAAAGGAGGGGATGCCATGATGGAGTGAGTTAAAAAACAAAGCTCCATTACTCATCTTGATGTTCTGGCTTTCCTATAAATTATAACAGCTTCTGGCCTGTGGGATGTGTGGGAGAGAGCATATTAATAATTAAGCATTGCACAGTGGGGTAGCTTGACACATAAAGAGCCAGCCATCCCCCAGCCCTGTGCCAGTCACACCAGAGGAGAAAGAGAGGAGGCAGGGACATAGGTGTGACAGCTGCTTTGTTCAGCCATCATCACTGTTGCCTCTTAGCAGGAACCTCAACCCAGTCCTTTCCCAGCCTTGCTATTTGCCTCTCACTGGGACTCTGGCTACAAGGAGAAAGTAGAGTGACCATGCCCAGAGACTGACTTCTTGTCCCTGGATGGAGGCTGCCAGAGCTGAAAGAAACAGCAGATGAGGCTCCTGCGGTCTGGTGTTGGCCACAGAGCCCATTTAAAGGAATCTGGGTTCTAGAAGATGATCTGGCTTAGAGGAGCAGGCCACACCCACAGTTTGATTACAACCTCAGCTTTGTTGCAGCATTTCTCAGGCTCTCATCAACAGCCAAAGCAAGCTGCTTTTCCCTAGAGGCACCACTTCCTGTGCCCTGAAGACCTCTTTTTCCCAGCATCAGCCTGCAGTCCCTCCAGAGTTGCTCTGCTGGCTTCAGCTGGCTCCTGTCCACAGACAGCAAGTCTCAGTTCTCAGTATGATGCTGTGCCCTGCCCTTTTGGTGACAGAGAAGTGTCTGCAATGAGATTCAGTGAATCTGAGGGGTCCAGACTCTGTAAAGAAGAAAGGGCCATAGAGGATAGAGCAAGGAGACTTGCTGTATGAGCATTCCCCTGTGGGGGTGGTAGGAGGGACAATGGGGGAAGTGCCAGCTGAGATTACCCGCTACATGTCTGAGAAATTTCCTGGTCTAAACCCTTCCAAGATCTGATAAAGCCGCTGAGTCCCACCCAGAATTTTTGCCTAAGCCTGAAGACCCCCAACAGGTCCCATGAACAGCTCTACTCTCCATTTTTGCTAACCAGGACAAGCAGACTGTACAGTGCAGGTCCTCTGGGCCTGGACTCCTCCTAAGGCTTGTTGCCAGAGGAGCAGGGGAATGGCACCAGGAGACAGGTGGCCTTCACTCTCACACTCCCCAGAAGGGTAACAACAGCTTCCCAAATGCAGAGCTGTGGAGGGGAGCACAGGGGAATGGCCATATACATTCAGGAGAAGCTTGATGCTGTGCATATTTTTTTTTTTAAGATTTTATTGGGGGGTTTGGGGAGGGGAACAGCGTTGGGGAATCAGGAAGAGGAACAGACAAGTTGCTGTCCTTTTGTTCTTCAGTCTAGTTGTGGAGGACATCACTTCACTGGCCCATGTTGGTATTATCATTGAGCTCTTCCCAGGTGAGGCAGTTGCTCGCTGTCCATTGGACAGCTGCTCACAGCAGCTCATGAAAGCTCACGCCAGCTGCTGGCCACCCCCACTGCAGCCCTGGCAGCCCAGCTCCAGATCAAGCTATTGTTCACCATCTTAGCTGTAGAGGGCGCAGCGTCACTGGCCCTCACATGTGGGGTCTGAACTGGGGCCCTGCTGCTCAGAGCTGGCATCCCAAGCCAACTCCTAACCGACGTGCCACTCGGCCAGCTCTCGTGTATCCAGCTGCTAGCAAATTAAGAAAGACTCATCAGGGAGTGGGAAAGCAAGAAAACAAGCTAGAGAGAAATATGAAGTGAGAGAAAAGAGGTGATAGCTCAGGGGTATTTATCAGACTAGTATCAGGAAGACATGGAGGGCTCTTAGTAAATATTTCAGGAGATCTAAGACAGAAGTGGATACCTTCTTCCGAAGTGTATTTAACTTTTTGTGTTGGCTTAGGCCATAGTGAAACCCTATATCTGAAACAATGTGCTAGTTTTTCCTTGTTCCTTATAAAATACCATCTAGTTATGGTTGACATAAAATAGACTTGAATTTGAATTTCAGATAAGCAACGATTAAGTTTTAGTCTAAGTATGTCTCATGAAATATTTGGGACATACTTATACTAAGAAATTATTTATTATTTATTGAAATTCAAATTTAACTGAATGCCCTGTGTTTTTATTTGCTGAATGGGACAATCTTATACCTAGTGAATGAAGCGAAATCCTGATAATTTAGAATAGAGCAGCGTTTTATAATGCCA
>NW_017731362.1:3901656-3913979 GCF_001890085.2 Hipposideros armiger
CAAGTAGCCATGCATCTTTCCTACGCAAGTAACTGTTTCCTCTTTCTTCTTGGTTGTTCTTTGTATGTGTCTGCACCTGCAATCAGAGACAGCAGTTGGGAACAGCCGTAGAGATGGAAATTGCTCAGATGCTCGAGGAGAATTCAAGGATCCTCAAGTTTGGATATCAGTTTACGAAGCAAGGGCCACGAACAAGGGTGGCAGCTGCCATCACAAAGAATAATGACCTGGGTAATGTAGCCATAATAGATGCTGTTAGCAATGAGAAGAACATAGTGACCATGCGTGTCTCCACTTCAGATACAACCTCTCACCATTCCCCTGGCCTTTGGTGTCAACCCTTCATCAAAGGCACACTATTACATGGTCATAGGAATCCTCATCAACTTTGCAGTGTTTACATTCGATTATAGAATTTTCTCAAAAAGAAACAATGCTATTTTTTCTTTTTTTGCAGACAGCCTTTGATTTTTTCCTGATTTCCTTTATGTATTTGCTTCTCCTTTACTTACTTCTTACATGTAATCACCCTCTCTTGTTATCTGCAACAGAAGATGGACACAATGACATGGAAATTCCCAGTTTACTTATATTTGAATCCTGACTGTGTTTTTGTACTTAGGTTTAAATATGGTTATGTCTGATACTTTGGTGATTTACATGTGAAATGAACTAATGGAACTAAGTTATGAAGGTAAACTCAGAAGTAGCTTTCTCAGTTAGTCTCTCTTTAATCTTTCCTGCTGCCCCCCTCTTTGCTGAGGATCTGTGGCATTTTTTTTTCTGTTAGAATGAGGTGTGCCACCACAGCACAGAAGAATGGGACATGTTGGGAGGCTTGGTTGAGGACAGCCAGCCACCTGAAGCAGCATGACAGAGGGACATCCAGGTGCAGACAGTCCACTTGGCAGGCAAGCAGTCAGCCAGCTGCAGGCCCCAGTCCCCAGTCTGAGGTTTAGGGACAGAATGCTTGACTTTGGACAGGGGAACTGGGCAAGGTTTCCACCAGGTATAGTGCTGGCTGTGGGGAGGATTCAGATAGTGGACAAGGCAGAAGCTAACAGGCCTGAAAGCAGGCAACTAACGGTTAGTGTCCAGTTCCCTGCCCACGCACGCTTAGCCAGGGCCCTGAGGCCCAGCCGTGTTGCAGTGTGTGGCGTCCGGAGGCTGGCTGGGCATATGGCAGTGCTGGCCTTTGGGGCAGAGGGTGAGGCTAAGGAGGCAGCCCAGTAAACAGGGTTTAGGGGAGGGGTGGAGGCAGTAGTTGGAAGGCACCTAGGAAAAGCACATGGGGCCTATAGCTGAACAACATGAAAACCAAAGAAAACAGGCAAAACAAGAGATTTGAAGTAAACAGAGAGGCAATCCTGAGCCCTGGAGCAGCAGCTGTAGGCAACAGCTTTGGTCGGATTGTCTGCAGACTAGGCTGGGCTATTTAAAGTGGCGAGTCGGGGCAAGACCGCAGCCAGGGCACCATTTTTGCCAAATCCAGGAAGGCTAGAGTAGCCCTCCTCCTACCCACCAGAAGAGCCTACAGGTGGGGAGGCAAAAGGCTTTGCAAGAAGAGGGTTGCAGAAACTGGGAACAGGCAGCCAGGCAGTGTCGTCTTTGATACTAAGAACCAGTTTAAGGGAACCCTAATCTTGGAGTTTGCTTGCCATCTGAATCGCACCTTCCTTGGAGGTTAATACTTAGGAGATTTTATTTAAAACTGGTTTAAAAACTCTGAACTTCTGACTAGAAATCCTCCTGGTCTTCAAGTCATAATCAGAGTTAGTAGATTGTGAATGTCATCCTGGGGTGTTAATTAAAAGCCAGTTGGTGATTGAGTTGCCCATGCTCAAAAGATGTGCTGTGGATAGGTGACCAAGAAAATATTTAAAAGTTCACTATTTCGTGGATCTATTTTGGACCTTCTACTTCATAGAAATGAAAAAGTTCTAACATTCAAGGTCTCAACTATCAGGCATAGCTTTATTTAAATATAAATCCCACAAAACACTGGATTATTCTATCATTTCCATTTATTGCTGTGGGTAATTGAATATCGAAGTTTAAGATAACTATATCCTCCAGTGTGTGGGATTGCTATTCTGTGTGATTAATGTTTATCTGAAATTTAATGTTTATCACTTTGTTTTTTTAACCTTTCTTTCTTTCTTACCCAGTTCGTAAAAAGCGAGTTGAAGGAGACCGAAGGTAAATTTCTAGAACAAGATATGAAGTTTCACCGGCAACCATTTAAAAACAAAAACTTTTCTCCTTCCCCTTCGGGACCATTTTATCAAAGGTCATTGATTTCCGTTAACCACACAACTAATAATTTAATTGTTACTCTTTTTTAGCACTAATTATTTATCTTGGATTTTTTAATATATACAATTGTTTTATTTGCTCATGGGCACCTCTGGCACTTGTACCAGTGGATTTATGCCGATCTTACTAGGTGACAACAATCGAAAATGATATAACCACTTTCATATTGGGTTGTCTTGCTTTCCTTACATGAATTTTTTTTAACCACTGAGAGGAATCAAGTATATAAGTATGTTTGTAACTGTGATTATGATAGAGGCCTATCTCTGTTTACATGCATAGCTTTGAGTTAGGCTAAATACATCAGAAGTGTTGAAGTTAGTATTGCCAATCTTTCACTGGGTGAGAAAATGTGACCAACTTAGCATAAATTCTCTGTTAGTTCCAGAAATAGCACTAAATGCACATGCCCCACTGATCAGAGATCATTAGTGTCATCATAAAAGCAAGACAACATTATGATACTTTAAAACAGCCTTAGCAAATAAGTATAAGTGTTCATTAACCCACAAATATAGCTTCAAGCCAGACTTACAGGTGGCAAAATGAATTAGCACAGCTACCTTAATTGATTATTCATCATAGATTTAATCTTTAACATGACTCTCAATGATAACTTTTTACAAAGCTGTTTTAAAGATTTCCAGACACGATGGGAAACTTTTAAATTTTGGTAAGAGGGAGGCTTTTAAAACAGTACATTCCTAAATAAAACAACAATAATTACACCTTAATCAAGATTGTCTGATACACATGATTGCATTATTTTGGCAAAGTTTAGAATCATTTATTGCTTTATCTTTAGTGTAACAGGATCACGGGGTGAAGCATGAACATTCAGGCTAATTATACAGATTTTTGTCTACATGGCATGATCCATCCAGATGTTTGGAAACATCAGGAAAAATGTGAATTATCACATATCCAGATGTTTGTCGTCTCAAGAATGAAGCATGTTAAAGTACTGAGATGATTGCATGCATCATCAGATGGTAGTATGCATCAGTCTTTTAATTTAGTATTGCAACAGTGCAATGCTAAAATAAGGAAGCAAGTGACTGCAGCCTTTGGCTCAAGCTCACATGTCTTTGAGAACTGTAAGTGCCCAAGGCTGTACTTGGTGGCACTCTGACAGATAGCTTTATGTCTCACTCCCTTACTCTCTTCTCCCCTCCCTTCCTTCTAGCTCATTCTCTTTTTCCTTTTCTCTGTAATTCTGATCCTTATAAAGGTGACACCCCTTGTGCTGGTAACATCTGGAGCTAAAGAGATGGCTGACTCTCCTAGAAGGTGAACCCAATCCACGATTTGTGTAGTAATTGAATATTCCTGAGTTACTTGGTAATAAAACAAGTTAATGGTAAAATAATTCATATATTATTCTAGTTAGCTTGTTAAGCACGTGGAAACTGTTTAGGATAGATATCCTTTTTAAATTGGACACTTACCTGTATTATAAGTACTCACGTCTGTAGTTCTAAAATCCTTTGAAACATATCATTTTCTTGCAAATATTTTTTATTTTTTTGAGGGAATAATGAGCAGAACATTTTGATATTTTGGGAATTCTAAAAATCCTTTAATTAGTTTTTTTACTACATTTCCCTATCTATACCAAAAAAAAAAATAGTAAGTAGTATTTGATGGTTTGCAGTCTGATTTTTCCTTTCCTCTTACTTAGGTGTGGTATGTTGGAGCTGATTCATACAGGCTTACTGATTATTAAATTTTCAAGAATTTTGCAAACTGGTTGTTAAACACAGCCAATATTAAAAATTAAATGATATGTGCTTACAATTTAATGTTATATGAAAAACAAAAGTAATACTCAAACATACATTTTACTTTTTTCTATCTCTTAAGACTAATTGAACCTATTGTGTCTGTATGGCAGACATACTATATAATGGTATGCTATTCACACCTCTTCCCAACTCAGTAGTTCTTCCCAACTCGGAAGTTCAGTACTTTTGCTAGTAGTTTGAAATTGGCCATGGTGTGAGTATTTGTACCATGGAAATTAGCAAATGTTGCATATCAGGGCTGTTTTTTCCCCTAGGTTGCTGGTTGATAACCATTCATCAGCACAGCACGCCACAGGGTGAAATGTATACATTTCTTTTCCTGTATACATGTTTTGATTATCACGTTGCCAAAGGGAAGAACATTTGTCTTCCTTGTCTTCCTTTCATTGTTCTCAGTCTAGTTGTGGAGGACGCCGCTCACTGGCCGCTGGCCCTTGTTCACCATCTTAGCTGTAGAGGGCGCAGCTTACTGGCCCATGTGGGAATCGAACCAGCAGTCCTGTCATTCAGAGCTCGTGCTCTTACCAGCTGAACTATCCAGACTGAGCTATCCTGCTGCTTCTGATCACTTTCGATTTGTTGCAGATATATTTAAGTGTGAGAGTCCCAGCACGCCCCTCAGCTTTTTCCTTTCTTTTCTCATTCTCTCTCTTTCTTACCTATGCCCCTAAGAAACCTTGGATCTTGTAGAATGTTCCCTGCAGCCCCAAGGTGCTGTAAACTGGGGGCTAAGGCAGTTTCTGACAAACCCTGACAGAAAGCAAGGGGGAAAAAAATCAGAACTTGACAGTGATAGTTTGTGCTATAGTTGTTGATAGTATTAAAGAGAGATAATGGGATATTATCAAAATTGAGCACTGTTTTACCTTGTAAAATAATTTGGGTCTCATGTAATAGATTCTATGAAATCAAATATTTATTTCTAATCAGTTTATCTTATTATTACCTATGTTTTAAAAGTAGCTTGAAAGGTGACATTTCCATGAGAATTCACTTATTAAAACTAACTATTGGAAGATAAACTTCCATTTTTAAGGGCCTATAAATCATTTAATTAGCCTAGGCCTTTCATCTCCCCGTCTGCCCAAAGTGTGTAGGTAGAAGGTCTTTTATGATCATGAGCATAATTCCTTACCATCCATCACAGTGAGGCATAATGTATATAAAGCATTTTATATGTATGCATTTTGCCAAATATTGACATATTTGGCAACATCTGGACAACTGATTGAAGGGAGATACTCTCTCCCCAGACCACCTTCTTTCCCCTTTTAGACGTGTACAGGCCTACATTAAGTGTAAAATCACTCTCCTGGACTTACAGGCTCGTATCACAGCATATGTGGAAGATGACTTTTAGGAGATAAATTTTGGAAGCCTGGAGATCCTATAATCACTCCAGCACTACATCTCCCCATCTTATGGAAGTGTATAATGGAAGCTGTTTCATCCTCATCAGCATGATTAAATCCTTTCCTTTCTTTTTCGTAGGGCCTAATGTAAATGTGTGTGTGTGTGTGTGTGTGTGTGTGTGCCAAATATCTAAATATCTAAATAGGTGTTTGGCTACATCTGGACAACTGATTGAAGGGGGATGCTCTCTCCCCAGCTCCATTTCCCTTGTCCTTTTTAGAGTTGCTGCAGGCCCAGGTTAATGTGTTTGCAGTTTAGGTCACCAATCATCCGATTTCACAGCGTGTATGGACGAGAAACCTTAGAGAATAAATATTAGAAGCCTAAAAATCATTTCATTGTTTTAGCACCAAATCTCTCCATATGCCTAAAGTGTGTGAGTAGAAGTTCTTTCATCTTCATCAACATGATTCAGCCCCTTCCTTCCAAATGTGTAGGGCATACTGTATGTAAATAGTTTGTACATAACAATCACCAAATACTGTAAGGAGATATTTGGCTAAAGCTGGACAACTGACTGACGGGAGATGCTGTCTCCCAGTCCCTCTTCCCTTACCCTCTCATAGTTGCTGTGGGCCTAGGTTAGGCAGAGACTCGCTAACCTGGAGGGGCACACGCAGCTCACCCAGCGTAGAGCACACGCTTCATCGTACAGTAGAAGCCCATCTTCATTTCAAAACTCAGAAGTCATCCCAATGCCTATACTCCTCAAAACAATTTCCCTAAGGGAAGCCTGCCACACCAGATCAAAACAACAGCAGCTTCTCTTCCAGACAGAAACGTGGCCCCAGGCAGGGCACCAGCATTTGGGAAACCAGTGTGGTCTGAATAACTGCCATGAGAATGTTTCAGACACTCCAACTTGAAACTGGTGTAAGCATCAGCGTGCTTTAAGTGTAAGATAGCTCTTTAAATTTACAAAAGAGTTTGAAGATATTTCCTTTTTTCATGGATATGATGTAATTAGCCTCCTAGGCACTGTGAAGGAGACAGAGGAAGTATAAGAATTCTGGATTGATAGAATTTGATACTTGTTTCTGGAGTTAGTGGTAGAGTGCCCTTTTTTGCAAAATGGATACCATCTTTAGTGCAAGTATTTATAGCATCAGCAAAAAGGGGCAGGCGCGGTAAGTTGTGAATACTGGGTTCTGTGGTATGTTAGCTGTACTCAGTGGAACTGTTTCTGGAATTGGGTTTTAAGTCATAATCCCAAAGGTGCCTTCCTTCCTCTTATACTAATGATGCAATAATAGCTACTTTTATTTTAATGAGCAGAGAACTGAGGTGAAATGTTTTAGCTCTGCCAGTAGCTGTTTTTCCTTGTTGCTCCTCATTTCAAATCTCCTACCCTTCACCATGCCATCCTCAAAGCTAAAGGACTGAGACACATGCAGAGGAAAGGTTGTGAAGAGGGCTGGAAGAATCATGAACCCTCTGGATGAAAATCACATGACCAGGCCTCCCAGGAACAAGCTGGAGGGAGGAAAGCACCCAGAACCCAGGATGGAATCCGTTTTCTTCCCAACTCTAGATCAGATTGGATTTTGTTTTGTGGTTCAGGAATTTAGGAAAGTGGAGAGGCTGAGTGAGGTGGGGAAGGAAGATCAAAACTAAAGGTTTTAATTTGCTTAAGGGCAGCAGTAAATTCTGCTCAGCTAACCTCTTTCCCATCTGCCCATAACAGCAATGATTGAACACTCAGTAGATAGGTGGAGGCGGAGTGCCAAGGTGTAAATTTGTAACCTGCCTCTTGGTACAGTTCTAGGAAAGCTGTCCGTGTACCAGAGGTTATCCCAGTTTTGTGATGCATCCTTGATTTGGGGAAGAGTGAAGGAGACTAGACTTTTCTCTATCTTCCATGGTAGCCATTCTGAGCACACTGGCTCTGCTAGCTGGTATGGTGAAAGGGCACCATACTAACAGTTTTGGAGACTGACTCCTAATCCCATCACCAACACTTAGCAGGTATATGATCATGGGCAATTCATTCAATTGCCTGCCAATTATAGACTCTCTAGGGGGAAGAGCACTGGATTTGGAGTCAAGAAACCTGGACACTTGGCTCCAACTTTCTTAGCTGGGTGACTTTGGGGCAAGCCACTTAGTCTCTCAAGCCTAAGTTTCTTCAGCTATATCATAATGGGAATGATATCTTCACTAACTACCTCACAGAGTTGTGGTGAGAATATAATCAGATAATGGGATGAAACTACTACATTGGAAGGGGCTATACAAAAATGGGAGATCGTTTTTATTATCTATTCACTAACGTTTTCCACTGTCTCTTGAATCTGTTTTTTCTTCTGACCAACAATTACACCTTCCACATCTTTTTGAGTATGGGGAATTGAAGCATGTGTACGATGTAGAGATTGGTATTACTTTACTTTGTACATCAGGTGGGGGAGGTGGTTGATGAGGGTGGTGGGTGTTATATACCAGCGATGCGTGTAGTAGGGCATTTTCCTGGGTCACTCTGAAGGTACCTTGGGACATGGTCAGGACCCTCGCAGAGAGCCTAAGGCGAGACACAAGGGGAAGTAAACAGTGATTAAGAATTGAAGGGCGAGTCTGGGACACTGCTGCCATCCTGTCAGCGCTGTCAACCACTCGGGGTGGGGCTGACTTAGGTATGAATGAAGGCCTAGGTGAGAAGACTGTCTAGGGCTCCAGCAGCTGTATAACACACTCGAGCTCTGATAAACGAAGCGAAGAAAGTGTCACATGTGAGATCAGCTCTCCCGGGCAGCAGCTGCCTTGTTATCACCAGCAACCTTAGCCCTGGTCAGCGTTATTTTCTGCTAAGAAAGATATTGAAACATGGCCTCACAGGACTTTCATAAGCACTTGGAGGCAGGGACTGTCTCATCAATCTTTGTATCTTCAGTAACTTCTAGTAAGGTGCCTTGTACATGACAGGTGCTTAATAAATGTTGCTTGACGTGTTCTCTAGCCCCACAAGAATTATGCTCCATTTGCTACCACTTAATATTTTTTTGGAAAACAGTACTGACTGGGATGTCAGCTGTGTGTGACTTTGGCAAGACTTTCCATCTGTCTCGTCTTCATTTCATCTGGAAAATGAAGTGAGTGGATTGATGCTTTCTAAGGTCCCTTCCAGCTCCTGTGATTCTAAAGCATTTCCATTGCCTCTGAACATAGGTGAGCAATGCCTCCATTGCAGTTCCATCTCTCCTCAGGAGGCTTTGTTCAGAGGAAGAGGTCTGAACAGTCCATAGTTATCTCTTCCTCTTGAGTGGTTTTTTACTGTCTTCAAAAGAGTTCTGGAGGAACAGCCTTTTCTAAAATTATATTTAAAAATATGTAGTATTTTCTCAAAATTGGTGGAGGAAAAGGGGAAATGCAAAGAAGGAAACAGCATAGTAAACACAGCATGTTTTTCGTAGGCTTTTATTTGTGTGTGTGTGTTTGTGTGTGTGTGTGTTTCTGAGCACATATTGACTGCATATCAGAAAAGCCAATCAGGAGTACATACACTGTGCAATTGAGAGAAGCTGGCCGAGGATTAAAAATTTTCCGTAGATAATCTAAGTGTGGATAGATAAGAATTGGCCACGTGGTGAAATAGATGGATAGAAAATGTGCTTTTTAAGGAAATATTATTTTAGTACCAAACATTGCCAGTGACAATCTTTAGTTAAGAAATAAATTGTTCTTACTTAAAATTTTTATCTATGCCGCTTTGGTTTTTTCGAAAAAGAAAAATAATAAAAAATACAACCCCACTATATTCATGGAATAATATTTATATTTTAATTAAACTTTTATCTTAATTCTGTGTCATCTATTCAAGGGAAACAAATAAGCATTTTTCATTGCATTTAAAAATGTACAGTACTTGCATGCCACCAATCTGTAATATTTTACCAGTTTAGATGCCTGTAATGTGTGACCTTACGTGTACCTGTATTGTTTGGAAGAGAACAAAGGAAATAATACTTTGTAACTGTTTAAACATATTGGCAACATTTATTTGGCTAACCAGTTGTTGAAAAGTCCACATTGTTTAGTTTTTTATTTTGAAACTTTACAGAAGTAGGTATTTATTATATTCATTAGGGAATTAAAGACTAATTTACCTTTAAAATGTGAAATTGAACAGTGTGTGGGAATTAAATGTATGCTAAAGCAAAATGTATGAAGCGTGAAATACTTTTACCCTGATCCCAGTTGGCACAAGTAGGTGCAATGCTTGACCCTTTGGAATTAGCCAGCCAGACTTAATACTAAGGTAAATGTATACTGTTTTAATTAATCAAGATCTTTTTGTTTTTAAAGATACAATCTCTTCATTTGTGTCTGGAATGAAATTTCCAAGTGAAAAATGTATACAGAACATAGGAACGAATAAACTTTCCTTTTAAAATGAAAGTAAAGACTGATTTAATCTGGCTAATTTTTAGACACATCGTCTCTTTAAAAAAAAATGGTTGGCACCATGTTCTCCTATTAAAGTCCATTTGAAAAAAGGTCTATAATGTGCTCTTATTATGAAGATAAGATGTAGACAGACAACCAGAAGTAGCCAGAGGAAGAAATGAGAACTCATTATTAAAATAAAAATGCACACATTCAGCTAAACAGTTAAAATGTATCAGAATAAATGAGAGCAAGAATACAGATAACCCAAATAGGTTAAGTGTTTTACCTTGATTTTTTTACAGTAACTCTGGATTTACTTTTTTTTTTTTTAAGATATGCTGGGATTGATAACACAGAACAGTAAAAATCATAAAGTTACCTTGTAAAGTAATGTAACTTTACTGGATACATAAGAAAACTTACTCTTCCTGTTCTCCTGATAGTTTGTTTCCGGCACAAATTATGCTCGCAAACCAAGGCATTACTGTACTATTATGAGGATTAATGTATAAAACTCTTAGAACAGTGCCTAGAACATAGAAGGCATTTTGGTATTGCTATCCTAAATCCTAATCTAAATAAATATCCATGGTTCTTAGTGTCAACAAAGTTCTCCATTTTATGCTGACAATGTCAGGAATTTAAGCAGAACTTAATATTCATTTTTGTGTTTCCACTGTCCATTCCCTCCTAGCAGAGAGGCCCTCCCTCCCCTGTCACTCCAAGAATCTAATATAATCAAGATAGAGCTGACTCAGGAGTTACTCCTGACCCACCCTCTCATTCAGCTCTGCTCCTCATGGCTTCCCTGACATTTCAACTTGTTTGTACTTGTTCTGCTTTCTGAGTGCACTCCTTTGGATTCGGCAGTCTGGCTTGGGTCTCCTGTACATTAGACTTGACTCTGCATGGACAACCCCATCTCAGTTTGCTCATTCAGCCTTTCTCTGTGCTCCACACCCTCTGCCCCAGCTACCAACCCACTTCCCTGCCCCACCACTCAGGGAACAGGATTAGGTGCTCACAGCCTCTACTAAGTGTCCCACATGTCACAGGACCTCAGCAGAACTACATGTACATGTGCTTGAATGAGATTGGGCTATGCTTTGGGCCCAACCAACCTAAGAAGGGAAGTGAGGTAGGAAAATCAGGCCGATACACGACTCAACAACAGTGTGTGAATGAGGGAGATTCTCCAAATTCTAGACCACTGAATTGATCAATCCTGGACAAAATATTAGAAAAACAAACAAAAACCTCAATGATTTATAAGCACTTACAAGTGGTAATCTCTAAGAGGCAGCACAGATTTGCTTAGAATAAATGATAGGAAATCACAAGAGTTTGATTAAAAGAACATACACTGTATTTGGATTTTAGCAAGATGTTTGACAAATTCTCACAACATCCTTGAGAAACGTGGGCTGCATAACAGTGCAGCTAAATGATTGGTTTAAGCAGTGTTTTTTTATTCTGATCATAAAAGTAAATGCTTATGAAAGGAAGAACTTCAACAAGAAGGGCTTAGTAGCCACCACAGGGCTCTTTCCATGACATGCTTTGGTGAAGAGTTTACCAGTAATTTGGATATGATACTAATAAAATACCAACCGGGTCTCTCTAGCTGAGGGGCACTGAGAGGGATAAGGAATATTTTGACAGGTTCAAAACTATCTGGACAGGGCAAAGTATAAGCCTGTATCTATTCAGATAGAAATTTAATAGCAGTAACAATACAGTTGTCTACTTTTAATCTAAAAAAATCAACTACAAAAGATAGAATGGGAAAAATAGGACTTAACTGCCATCTGTGTGGATAAAGACTTTGGTGTTGACTGGAAGCTTAACTGCAAGTAAATAGAATGTGCCTGTCTAAAAACTAACTTTATCTTAAGTGACATTAGATGAAGAGTCTTGTTATTTGACCAAAAATCTGCCATTTTAGCCTGGGCTTTGGGCCTCAGCTTTTGGAATGCCTACTTCAGTATTATTTCCATCATCCTTGAACTTTGTCATGATTGATGTTTATGTGGGAGTAAAGGTTATTCTTTAATCAGTCAACAGTGTTACTGATAAGAACAAAGGAAGTCATTTAGTATTGTTATTGTTATACAAATATTCCTTTTTTAGATAGACAGGCACTCTAGATATAACCTGAGTCAAAAAAATCTCTGACTTATTTGTTGAAATTCTGTTAAAGTATTAAATGTATATTAATTATTGGGTAAGTTAAATGCTATCATAATTGCTGATTGTTAAAGGTTTATTTTATGTTCAAAATCAATTAAAAATTTAAAAATCAACTCAAAATAATTAAAATTATTAAGAACTTTCAAGTAGATAAATAGGGAAATAGGTTGACAGTTACTACAACTATAAAGAGAGACTGTATTAGCTAAATAACTT
>NW_017731362.1:3915143-3918720 GCF_001890085.2 Hipposideros armiger
AAAAAAAAAAAAAATTAAGTTTATCAAGGAAATTACTTTTTATTTTTTGGAATTACTTCTTAAAGTAACCCTTTGGTAGCAAGAAAATTGCTGCTGGCGTTAATTTGCATATGATGATTCAGTGTGACATGCTTTATTAGTTCCTGTGGCTAAAAGTTTAAAGATAACACAAATTTGAGCTTCTAATACATTAAGTAGAGCTCCAGTGTCATTTAATCAATCACTTTCATTCTAACCCAACTGTAAAAGCTAACAGAAGCTATACTCAATCCCTTATTCAAGTATTTTACCTAACAGTCTCAGATTTGTTCTCTTTAGTATGTTGAATTTAAACAGTTTTCTATTACTTGAAGTGAGATTAAATGCATGGGGGGAGGGGTTCCATACCACTTCTGTTTCAGAGGATCCTCTTTCTCTGAATAGGCACTGCAGTAGTCAGCTTTTGCTAGGTCAGTCTACAGTCAAAACAAACCTAAATCTCAGTTTACTTTTTACTCACATTACTTGTCAGCACCTGTGTTTCGTTGAGGATCTGATTCATGTGACTTATTCTGGATCCTAGGCAGAAGGACAGTCCTCTATTTGGGACATGCCATTGTCTTGATGGAGGGAAAGAGTAAGCACACAAGTGAGAAACAGCAATAACTCCAAACAGCTTCCATTCAGAGCTGCCACTCACATTTCACTGGCCAAAGCAAGATTCATGTTTGTAAGCTTTGTGATTACAATATGACACCATCTGTGCAAAGAAAGAAGAAAAAAACCATTACCAGATCATAATCAAGCCTAAAAATATCTGCAGGGAGGCACTGCAAGTCACATGGCAGTGGAAAGGGCTGTCATTTCCTCCAGAGGAGGGCATATATTTGAAACAATATTTCAATCTACCACAAGCATTTAGTGAATTTACCTTTTCACTTATTTATGTAAATACAATGTTCAGGTTTTTCCTTTTTCTCTTCTTCAAGAACTGTGTTTTTCTAACTATAAGGTAATAATGGCAACCCATAAAGTAGAGTCCTTTTAAAAATGGAGCTCTGCTCTGTCTCCATTTTAGGATGAGTTTCACTGGGTCTTGCTCTTTGGAGCCAACCCTGATCTGCAACAGGTCACTGGCAGTCATTTACTGGTGAACCTTCTGCTTCTGTGTCCCAAAATGAGACCAAGAGGACAGGGGGACATGGATTCAATATTCATTTACTTCCAAATATTTATTGAATACCTACTGTATGTCAGGCACTACTGCAGATGCTAGGGAAAGAGGGATAAACAACACAAAGTTCTTTTTGAGCTTATGCTAAGTACATAAGCAAGATTATATTAGGTAGTGACAAGTGCTACGAAGCCCAAAAGGTAAGGAAAAGGGAGAAAGACAGTTTAAGGTGACCAGAGAAGGCCTTCCAGAGGTGACATTTGAGCAGAACCTTCATTAAAATGAGGGCATGAGCCATGAGTATTTGAAAGGAAAAGCATTCTCCTGTATAGTGCAAAGACCTTGAGGAAGGAGTACATTTGGCAGGACTGAGAAACCTCAGGGAGGCCAGTGTGACTGGAGCAGAGTGAGAGAGTATGTTAGAAAATAAAAAAATAAAATAGTCACGTATGGACTTGTAGGGCTGGTAACTTGGGATGTTACTTGAAATGTGATGGGAAGCCATGAGTGATTTGGAGCAGGAGGGTGACACAATGTGATTTGTTTTAAAAAGATCACTCTGGCTGCTGGTATGGAGGATAGATTGAAGCAAGAGTGAAAGCACTGTAGAAGGTTCTATTTTTTACAGTTTTATCAGATACCAGGATGTTATTCTTACTACCTCTGGTCCCATATGTAATATTGAATGTACATGGGTTTAGGAGATTCATGTGTGTAAGCCTTGTGATGACAATATAACATTTGGCTGAAAAGAAAGGAAAAAAATCCAGCACCAAATCACATTATTTTAGAAAAAGAAACTATTGGGTTGTCGGAAAAGTCATGACGCATTTTTGCAACGAAAAACGTAGAAAAAAATACATCACAACTTTTCTGACAACCCAATAAAATAAGATTCAGACATTTGTTAGGAAAAAATATGAATAACTAAAAGAGAAAATACATTTAATGTATGCCTAACACTGTTTACGAAAAATAACCAGCCTAAGAGGAAACTTATAAGAGTTTATTTGAGCCAAACTGTCTGTCGACAGTTGCCCGGAAGCAAAATCTCAACGGATTGAGAAAATGCTCCAAAGAATGGCAGTTTTACAGCTTATTTTATACATAAAATCAAAGGAGGAAGGTTACATGAAATCCATTTGGTGGTAGATTAAGCGGGTGGGAAAGAGCAAAACGGGGAAACCTCTGGGATTGGATAAAAGTAAATTGAAGAGGGCCTGCCGAGTGGCGCGATGGTTGGGAGCTGGCTTGGACGCCAGAGGACCCCGGTTCGGATCCCACATATGAGGGTCAGTGACGCTGCCCTCTACAGCTAAGATGCTGAACAATAGCTCAACTTGGAGCTGGGCTGCCATGAGTCGCAGGCGACAGCGTAGGCTGCAGTCCCTGCTGCAGTGGGTTGCCATGGGCTACTGTGTGTTGCCAGCAGCAAGCGTGAGCGGCCAGCAGCCGCAGTGAGCGGCCGTCCAGAAGCCGGCGACTGATCTGCCTCGCCCGGGAAGAGCGCAATGATGGTGCCGGCTTGGGCCAGTAAAGCAGCGTCCTCCACAACTAGACTGAAGAACAAAACAACAGCAACTTGTCTGTTCCCCTTCCCCCAATTCCCCAGCACTGATCCCATCCTCCAATTCCCCAATTAAAAAAAAAAAATCTTAAAAAACAAAAAAAGTAAATTGGAGAGACAGGTACTTGTTTTACATAGGTGGATGCAGGATAGATAACAGTTAGCTTTTTGCAGCACATAGAGATGGTAATCAGGAGACAAGCATGATAATGAGGAATTTTGCAGTTTCCAGCTCTGGTCCAAGAAAAAAGGATTAAAGATGTTATCTCAGGTACAAAAAGACAAAGAACATGCCCACTGAAAAGGGACAGATTAACTTAATGGGGAAGCTGAAGATGTGACTTCCCACCATGGCCCACTTAGCTAAAAATGTGTGTGTGTGTGTGTGTTCACGCCATCTTAGTTTTAGTCTCCTATGTTTGTCAGGTTTAACCTGTGGCCCCTTTTGTGTCCGCAACTCCACAGTGGAAGGTCAAGGAGGAATCATGTAGATTAAATCAATCACTAAATTGAAAGCCATTTCTGCCTAAAAAGCAAAGAAAAAATATTGCAGAGGAAAGTCCTTCTTAAAACAAACCATATCTGGATGGCCACAGACTTCTGCTTTGCTTGTTCAGAAACTCCATTTTGTCAGTTTCTCCTGCAGTGATGGCCCATAGGTGTAGCAGGAATTCACAGGAGACTTGCTGGTAAACCAGAATACCTATATATATACTTATAATGAAAAATAGAACTAGCAAATGAACCTAGATATTACCGTACTTGCCGGCGTATAAAACGACTGGGCGTATAAGACGACCCCCTAACATTTCCACTCAAAATACAGAGTTTGTTATATACTCGCCGTATAAGACTAC
>NW_017731362.1:3919670-3936376 GCF_001890085.2 Hipposideros armiger
TGAAGTGTACCTGGCGTATAAGACGACCCCCCCCACTTGGAGGCATATTTTTCAGGGCCAAAAAATCGTCTTATACGCCGGCAAATACGGTAATTTCATCCAGTCAGAGTACCATCTCCCTGGACTGTGTTAGAGAATTTTTTTTCACCTGGGACATGGTCACAGACTATTTTACTTTAAAGAATTTTGATGAGATTTAGGAGACACAGCAGTCTGATCAACAGTGGAAAGCATGCTAGACAGGACACCTGTGCTTGATTTCTGCATCTCCAATCATTGTTTGTGTGACCTTGTGCAAATTACTTAACTTTTCTGAGTCTTAGTTTTCTCATCTGTAGAAATGAAATATACTAGGTTATTCTGAGGACTGGATGAGATATTATAAAGGAAGTGCTGATATAGTACCTGATGTGGACCAAGTCAATAAATATTAGTTGAACCTGATTTCTGTAGGAAGTTGCTCTCAGAAAGCTGTTATCTCCAAGAATATTTGAGAAACTGATTCACACTAAGATGTTGTAGAAAATAAGATGCAATGCCACAAGGTTCAATATTGACAGTCTTCTGAGTATTTGTAATTTAGGATGGGTTTTCTTTAAAACGCCAAATCATCAGTTATCTTCATTGCTGGGATTAGTGGGTGCTAGTTGCATGAAGTTCCAGGGTGCTTACCCCAGGGTACTCCCTGCTCTGAGTGGAAGTAGATGCCAAGAGAAGTTTAACCATTCATTGGCTCCCACACTGGGTGTAGCAGGAATGTACCTCACAGAGACACTTCAGTCCTCTTCCTGGTTGCATTTTTGAAAAGTGTATCAAAGCTGAGCATTACTCCTGGGAATGATTTACTTCTGAACAGCAGGCCAGAAAAATTCCCAGTGAGTGAGTAAATGAATGAATGGAAGGCCATGGCTCTTCCCTCTCCTCAGATCCCTGCACAAAAGGCAGCCATCGAACTGTTCTCTGAGGTATTCCCACTCTCTTTATCCTCCCCTCCAGACTACCCATCTGCCCCAGTTCCCTTCCTTTGAGCAGCACCCTCCCATGTAAGCCCAGCAGCTCCACCTGGTGTAGAGTTTGCAGCTGGAATGGGAGGACTGGATAGGGCCAAAACTACCGGGGAATACAGGGGCTATAGCTACGACATCATCTATTGTTGCAGGCTTGAGGAAATCACTAGGGTCACTAAGTCCTTGAGATGACATCCACCTGATTTATGCCCCTTTTGTGCCTTAGCCTTTATTTGTTTACCTTTCTATCACTTTTCCATGACAAGTTTAAAGGACTCGATGTCATGACCTCGCATTAGCTACCAAGGGTACATACAATACAAGTCCTGCCTTGTGTACCTACCTCTTTAGTAAAAATCAAAGAAAAGAGGAAATCTATGCCAAAGAACCTCTAGCTAATGCTAATAGCTCCCAGCGGGTCCAGGTTAAATATTTCCACGATTAGAGAGCGTTGTCCCAGGCCGGAGTAAGGCTCGGTTGGTATCTACAGCTGCTTCCAATGTCCTACAGATTGTAAAGACCAGGGTCAGCGGGGAGCTTCGCCCTCTTCTCTCGAACTACAACTCCCAGGATACCCTGCGACCGGGGAGTGCGCCGGCGCTTGTTTGGCGGAGGGGGAATCGGCCGCACAGACAGCGCGGTCTAGTTGGGGGAGCTGCTGGGAGGGTGGATCCGGCAACTCCCTGGGAGGCAGACTCAGGCAGACGGGCGGGTGCTGGGAACCGAGCGGCGCACATTCATTCCCTGCGGGTCCGTGAAGGAGTCGGTGGCCCCAGTGGACGCCAGTCAGGTAAGTCCAGCCGGTGCTTTCCAGGAAGTCCGTGTGCGGGCGCGGGCAAGGGAGTAACCCCGGCCATGGTGGCTGAGGAGGGAGAGGTTGCTGCCTTCCTGCCGCTGGCCCCCGTCTCCTTCCCTCCGACTCCCTCTCGGGGGCCGGGGGGGACGCCGAGGGCTGCTTCGGGGAGAACGGGCCCGGGGGGAGGGGGGCCGTGGGGCGCACTGGGCGTCGCCCGCGGTGGAGGCGCGCGAACCCCTAGATGAATCACTCGGGGGCTGGGCCTCCCCGGGTTCGAGACCGGCCCCTTCCCCTCCGGCGGCTGCCCGCGCGGGCCGCGGCTTTGCGAGCTTGTGGTACCTACCTGTCCCTTCCACTCAGGCGTAGCTCGGGGGACGATCATCGTAAAAGGGTTTTCTCACCAATGCTCCTTCAAAGGCTTCTGGTTGTTGAAAGTTGGAAAGAAGGGGAAAAAAAAAACAAAAAACAAAAAACCCTAGGGCACACCCTTTTTTTGATTGAAATCTGGCTTGTCTTGCATTCGCTATTTTGATCTATCTGCTGTCTTAGAATAAATTCCTGGCTCCCGTGCAGCACAGCTGGATCCGGCTGTGAAGTTTGTATATTGGTTTTCTTTTGAGGACGTGACTGGGTCGTTATATTTTTGCCTGCGGAGGTTAGTAGGCTTCCCCTGCAAGCCTGCATTCTGATTATAAACTAATGGGGAACAGCCGCAGGTTTTTTGTTTTACGTTTTATGTTTAGTTAAGAATCGCTTTTCCAACTTGCCCTTGGCTTCTTTTAAAACCAAAATTCATCTGGTAATGAACACTGCAGTAAAACGTATCCCAGGAGGTCATACTTGAACAGGAAATAAGCCTGTGGAGATTTAAATCATGTGCGGTCTCCCTTGGTTTGTAACATTTTCTTGCGGCTCATGTTTCGTTTTCTGAGAATCCTTCAGATTAATTTTTCGGCAGATTAACTTGATTAATTAATTGGCCTGTCAAGAAAAAAAAAAGTAGACTTAGAAAAATAGTTTTGTCCTGCCTCATTTATCTTTGCTGATTTCTTCTTCCTAGTCCAAGATACCTTTTTACCTTATCACTTCTTTAAGAGCCCTCAGTCATTTTATTATAATATTTAGAATCCCCTTTCTCACGCATTCCTATGAAAGGAACAAAAAAGAGAATTAAAATGTGAGATCCAATATATTCCCTTTCTGCCTGCTTACTTTTGAACCTCTCAAGATTTCTAGTTGACTCATCTTTTAAATGAGATTGTTAGACCAAATGACCCTAAAGATTATTCCAGCCCTAAATATCTCCGATTTTTAAAAATTTATTTATTGTATTCATTCAGGAAACAATGGCCACAGGTGTCATTCCAAGCCCTGTGCTAGGCATAAAGGAACAAAAAGGAGTGCTGGAGGATGTTACAGACCTACTGCTTAATTTCCTTTAGTCATAATTTTATGACTGATTTCAAAGTTTTGTGATATACCCTTCAGGCCAAGTTATTCTGTAATTAACTTCACCTAAACTTACAAATTGTACAGGTCCAATCCCATTACAATGATCGATTTCACTCTAATCAGAGATTTTCAAGTCTCAGCTACTGGTCTATGTAAATAAAACACAGACTCAGTGTAACAGAAAAGACTTGAATGGTGTAGGATGGTGGTTCTCAAATTTTAACATGCATAAATCACCCAGGATCTTGTAGGTTTGAAGTAGGGCCCTAGGACCTGCATGTCAGACAGGGAATGGGTGCTGTAGTTACAGTCAGAGACCACACTGAATAGTAAGGATTGGGATATGTTTTAAGATGTTCGTAATGACAGTTTAAAGACCAGTGCTGATAGCTCTGATACTACATGCATAGCGATGGCTTTTTCCAACTCTCAATTTTTTTAAATAATCATATTCACTCTAACAAAATAATTGCCTTCACAAGTTTTTTCTGTTCTTTTCTTTTTTCTCTTCTCTCCTTCCCTTCTCCTTTCTCTTTGCTCAGTCCTCTCAGCGTTTTTTAATTTTCTCCTCCTCTTCCACCCTTAACTGTTTTCATTCACGTTAATTCAGTAATTCACTAATTCATCATGTGTTTTACTCCGTCTTGTACAAGTCACTGTGTTAGGCTCATGGTGAATGTAGACATTAAGACATGGTTTTTGTCTGGGAACTTACTCTTCTTTGAGATTAACCATGTGTACTTGTTTATAGTTGAGAGCCTTGTAAGGCCATCTAGAGGGAGGGAATAAAAACATGCAGTAGGAGTGGGGGAGAGATCTTTTACAGTTGTGGGATGGGAAATAAATGAAGTCATCTTTTTTCCACTCTCTGGTCATCTGTGTCCCCCCAGGCTATACTCTTTATACTGTTTGAATGTATGTGCCATATCTACAATAGAATACAGTACAATTTTGTAAATTTACTTATTTGGAACCTAGGATGAGCTGGGTATATGAAAAGTCAATTAGATTTGAGCAATATCATAGGGAGAGTGAAAGGTGGTGGGGATAAAAACATACCTGGATAGAGAACAACAGAGGAAGGGGAAAGATGAAGAGGAAGACAGAGGAGGACCCACCCAGTAAAACAGTAGGAGAAAAGGGCTCCGTAGGTTTTCAGGTGTCTGTCTGATGTACACTGCTCTTGTTATTTAGGTTGTGTTATCAACTTTTAAAGACCAAATTAGCTGGCAGACTAGTCTTCACACTTTTCAATTCTCTTTAAATTTAAATATATATGGGCTCTCTCTTAATTAAAATAGTTGAGGAGGGCATTGTTCTCTAGGCTAATAGTGGTTAAAGCACTATCGTCCTGTCATCGACCTTCCTTGCTGACATTTGATTTACATGCCTTATTCTCAGTTTTATTTCAAATCCTCCAAAATTACAACTATAAAATCATAATGAGAGGAAAATGGTATAGAAAGCAGAAAATTCTGGACCTCTAATAGTCCGTTAGGTACATATTGAAATCCTGAGGAATCAACCTCGATTTGCTGTTTATGAAAAACATGAACATGTATACTTATATTTATCTAACTATATGTGTCTGTAATCCATTAGGTTATTTATAGTAATGAAGGAATAGAGATGAGAATAATCCAAGTGGCAAATAATTGAAAATGTATGTGTAGTAATGTAGATTTCCTTTGAAACAAAATCATTAACCTATGTCTTGAAGCAGAGTGCTACTTTGTATTTGTTAGTGAGGTTTCAGTAACATTCAATAAAATGCACATATCTTAAGTGTCCAGTTCAAGGAGTTCTGATAATTTTATACACTGTAATTTCTACCAAAACAAGACAGGAAACATTTTTATCACCATAGAAACTTCCCTCATGCCCTCTTCCAGGCATTTCCCTCTCCCATGGCAACCACTTTGATCCCATATTCTGCCACCATAGATTTGTTTGACCTCGTCATGGACTGCACATAAATGGAATCATACAGCAGTATATACTTTTTTGTGTCTGGCTTCTTTCAGGTAACATAATGTTTTTGAGACTCATCTGTGTTGTTTTATGTTCCAGTGGTTTGCTCTTTTTTATTGCTGAATAATATCCTGTTGTATGACTATATCCCAATTTGTTTATCTGTTTTTCTCTTGATGGATAGTTGGGTTATTTCCAAGTTGGTCTATTATGAATAAGGTTGTTGTGAACATTCCTTTACAAGTCTCTTGTGGATATATGTTTTCATTTCTCTTGATAAATACCTAGGAGTGGAATTACTGAGTCATAGGGTAAATGTATGTTTAACTTTATTTAAAAAACTGCCAAACAGTTCTCCAAAGTGGTTTATATATGAATTCCAGTTGCTCCACATTTTTAATGGCACCAATTTTTAGTGTTGTCAGCCTTTTTTATTTTAGCTACACTAGAAGATGTAAAATGGTACCTCATTATGGTTTGCACTTGCCTATGTGGGACATTTCATATAAATGGAATCATACAATATGTAGTCTTTTGTGACAGTCTTCTTTCGCCCTTAATACTTTTAACAGTCGATTTTGAGGATCTCTGAAAAACAGGCAAAGTTCCTCCACGGATGTGCACACTCTTTGTTTGACCTGTACAGATAAACACTCCCTCGGGTACAAGTGCTCAAACAGCTACACCTACTCACTAGAGCGAACACAAACACACCAAGACAAACTTACAAACTAAGGTAACTGATGCACAGAGATAACCCTTTACAATTAAATAGTTTCATATATGGGCATATCTAAGCACTGACATGACTGCGAGTACATACAAGTGAACACAGTTCCTAAAGTGTATGTGAGAAAATGGATGAAAATATAGTAAGCTGGGGGAAAATGAGGGCTGAGTGGACAAGAGTGAATGAGAGCATGATGGCAAGTTACATTTGTTTAAAGTGTATTCTGGTGTTTAAAACAATTCCTAGAGCTTTTAGTTAAGTTGTTTTAACCAGTAACAATTGTCTGATATGTATATATTATTTAATATGTATATAGACTTGTAGATAGTTTCTTAGTCTATTACATAACAATCCCTTTGAGCAGGATATTATTAAATAGTTGTAAAGTAGGGGATTTACATTTGGAAAATTATAACCAACAAAATATTTTGGTTTCCTGGCTGTGGTGTTATCATTTTAATAAGGAGTTGCTAAGGAGTGTTTCCTTAATATGCATACTAGTGAAAAGAGAGAAGGCCCCCTCAAATGTATACATCATAAATCTGACACCTGTGAAGGCAGTGCTTACTCTGGGGCAAGAAAGTGTGGTAAGATTTGATATAACCCCAAGATTTTTTGTTCATGGTGGATTCAAGTTAGTGTTCTTAAATAACTGCTTCCCCCCACCCCCCTCTGTTTTCTGCTTAACATGGCCACTGGGGTGCTAGACCTGCTTGGGGGGAGGGCGAGGTGGGATGGGGTGGGGAGGTGGGTAAGAAAGATTGATTCGATTGGGAAAGATCAATAAGTATGTGATTATTTGAAAGTCAAGGCCCCTTCGTCCCCCTTACACACACACACACACACACACACACACACACACACACACACACACAGTGTTTTTCTGCTGTTTGTCCCTAAAATTTACAGTTTCTTGGAGAAAATCACAGAGCCATACAGAGAAATGGGACTGGGACAGATTTGCACATTTTCACCTCTGCAGGGCCTTTGGTGCAGCTGGGCCCTTCTGTTAGTCATCAGCACACCCTCTACACCTGCCTCTCTTTTGCCATGTTCCTTGAGCCCCCATTATTACTCCTCCTTGTCAAATATCTTACGTCCTACTCTCCTAAGACATCGCACAGCATCCCAACTGAACTCCTGGGTACATTAATATTGGGTTGTCGGAAAAGTCATGACATATTTTTTTCTGTGTTTTTTGTTGCAAAATCGCGTCATGACGTTTCCAACAACCCAATAGTTTGCTCTCCACCAGAGAATAGTGCTTGTCCACAGCACTCAGCCCCTCTGCCTCTTCTGCCATATCCTGTTTTCTTCCTTTTCTCACTGCCACAACCTTAGTTCTGGCTTATCTTTCCTTTTGAGTAGGACACCAGCGATACCTCTTCAAAGAAATGTTTGAACTGGTCCCTGAAATATGTGAAAGGATTTGAACATGAGAAAAAGGGGACAAGGTATATCAGATGTAATGAACAGTGTGCTCTGAGGGCTGGAGGCAGAAAAGCATGGAGCTGTGTTTACTACTTTGGCTATAATACCAGGTGTGTGAGGATCCCTCCTTCCCCTTCACTTTTCATCCTCTCCTCCCCGCCCCCCTACTTTTAGCATGTACTTTGATCTGTTTGCTTAGTATATGTACTTCCCCTCACCCTCCATCTAGCTAAATCTAGTCTTTCCTGACCACCCACAGTGATCTCTGAACTGTAGCACTAATTTCAGTGCCCTTTTTTGTCAGTTAATTATATATTGCCTTGATTTTTTTTTTTTAAAGCTTTATGTGCATGTCTCATTTTCCCAGACTGTATTAGTCAAGGCTCTTAGGTCTCAGGAGCACAAGCCCACTTAAGCTAACCTGCTAGAAGGAATGGAGGCAGGGCTGGCAGTTGCAGTGGTTGTTACTATAAGGCTGCGGAGCTCCCTGAAGTGAACCCAGTGCAAGCACTTGGAAAGCCCCTGTCCTCCTATCTCTGTCCATAGCTTGTATGGACCCTCTTCAGCTTCTTTCTGTACTTCTTCTTCATTCAAGGACATTAATTTGGATTTTTAAAAATAGTGTGCATTACAGTGTTACCTTGATTACTGAGTTTTTGGTGCCCTTTTAAATCTTGCACCTGAGACAAGTGCCTCCCTCCCTCACCCTGGCCTCAGTCCTGGTTCATTCTCTCCTTTGTAGACTGGCTTTCTCTCTTGGTTCCTGATTTTCACTTAGCTTCGGCTTAAAGGTGACTTTGACCTTCTGGGATGCTGCCTCCAGACTGGATGATATATGATCTCTCAACTGAGGTTTTGTTTCCCAGTTTTCCAGAGTCCTGGAGAATTTGATCTATCTTTGCTTGAGTTAGGGAACCCCTGTACCAAATGTTTGCAAGGGAGTTGTTACGTGGTCGCTTAGGCTGTGTACTTCAAAGGGCCTGGGGTAAGATAGTCCCAGACATGGGGGCTTAGGGTTGGTCATTCCCAAACATGCTTACTTTATTTTGTTTGGTACCTGAGGTCAGAAGGAGGTGACCTTGCCTTATCTTTTTTGTATCTGCACTACATCTAGCAGATTAACAGCTAAACATAAATGTGTCTCTTATTTAAATAGTATCTGTTTATTGCAATGTCTGACCATTTGACCATTAATTAGGATTAACTTTTAGGAGTAACAGGGTAATCAGAGCAATATTTTTAAATTTTTAAATAAATTACTAAAATTTGTTTTGTCATCATTTGAAAAATTTCCAATTTTAGAGCAAATTAAATATTTTTAAAACATTTCTGACATTTATTTCCTAGTTCAGAAAGCAAAGGGGAGTAGAATTTGGGAGCCCACGGCTGCTTGGCAATAAGGTCTTTACTGACTCTGCCCCCCATTAGGATATAGTAAAACCAGGTCCTCTCATCATTGATCTCAAACCTTACTGAACCCTCTTGTTATTTTATTATACATTTATTTAGTATTTACTATGTTGGGCTGACAATATAAAAATGAATGCCCTCAAAGTCCTCACAGCCTATGGAGAAGATAGATACAGGAAATCACAGCGATGGGGTCTGTGTAGGCAGAACCTAGGGCATGCAGATCCCAAAGGGCCTAGTTCAGGTTCCTCTCATGACTTGGTGGCTTCCATGGCATCCTGAGTTTTACCCCACGCATCTCGAAAAGGCTTCTGCAGGTCCTGGAAGAGGGTGCGGCTGCCACGCTGGTTTTACATCTTCAGGAGATGTGCTAGGCACCCTCATGCTTCGGCCAACTCACAGGAGAAGTGACCCACGCCCTCCAGAGCCCCTTCACCCCCCAGAGCCACATCATTGTGGTAGAAATAGAAGCTCAGAGAGAGGTAGGTGTAGGAGGCCGGCAGATGCAGGTTGAATAATTCTGATGAATTTGGGAGCCCATGGTTACTTGGCGATAAGGAGTGAAGCTCAAAAATCGGTGTTGGCTGGTCTCAGAGGCCGAGGATGGCTGAGATTATTCCAAAAGTTGGGACTAGAAAAGAGGTTGAATGGTGATCAGAGGCTGGAAGAAGGGGGTCCTTGAATCTGTTCCGTCCAAACACTGTTAAAGCAAGAGACAGATCAGGGACCGCCGAGGGCACTGCCTGAAATCTTTTTCTTTAAGCTATTTTAAATGTCATTTAAAAATATAGTATTATAACATTTTTTTCCTGGTCTTCTTAAATAGAGTCCTCCAAACTTAATTTAACCAAGATGATTTGGCGGCTATAGGATTTAGAATTCATTGTGTTCATCAGGTATTATTCTGTGCTATTGAATTGCCTTCTGAGGTTGTTGAAATTTATAAGCTATTGATAATTGCATTAAGTTGTCCCATACTTTTGTGTTTTAGTTACTTTATAGTTTTTGCTTCTCTTTCACCTCCAGCTGTTGCTTTCTGCCAGTTACTGTCACTTCAGTAAATTGCTTCTATTAATATGTAGTGTGTAGTAATATAAAGGTTTACATGGTGGAAAGTGAGTCTTTTGTAGAGGCAGTGTGATATTGTGTAAAAAGCATGGATTTTAGGGTCAGGTTCAAATTCTGCTGAGAATTTATATATCTTTGGGCAGGCTCTTTATCCCCTCCGAGCCTCAGTTTCTTTTTTAAATGGGGATCATTATGTTTTGCAGTTATTATGAGGTGTATATATTAAAGTACCTGGCATATAACAGGTATGCAAATAATAATTGATTCCTTTTTCTCTTCATTGTATTGGAATATGGCATATGGCCCTTGTTAATTTGAGAAACTCAAGTAAATGAAAGAAATGTGTTTCTAAGATGTAAGTAAGATATAGACAGTTTAAATAATGGTTTACAGTTGGTATCATAAGTGTTAATTTTAGAACTATTATCCTGAACTCCTGTTTTGGGTCCTTATATATACTAAGCTCTCATCAACTTTCTTTCCTTCTCTACATTACATTAAGTTGTTTTTTTTATTTCTCTATGGCTCTCCTGAGTTTCCTTGTTTCTATTAATGAAAAAAATGTTTTTTTAGCCCTTTTTAAAAGAACCTAGGCCAAAGCAGACCTTATGACCCTGGGGGCAGCACACCAATGTTCTTGGCCAATAGCAATGATTTCTCAGACTTCCCTTCTTTCATCTGTTCTGCTTTTTTCAACTATCACGTCTTAAATATTAATTTAGTGTTTTTTTTCCACCCCCAATCCTTCCATTTCTTTTTTCCCCAGGACCTATCTCCACTAGCTGTATGGTTCTCATTATTTCAGTAGTTTTATATGGCTTGGATTTGATTGTATGTGTATGTGTATTTTTCAAAGGCTATATTTTGGTAGTTTTCAGTATCATAGTGAACTCTTCTATATTAATATCATGAAAAAAATTAAGTTTTTCTACCAGAGGTTTTGTGCCTTCTGTCTTGAAACTCCAATAACATCCTGAGAATGCCTTCTCCTTATTGGATTGTCAGATGTTTCACCACATGCAAATACTCCGGTTCAATCACCAAAGTTTATTTTTTTAACAATTTTGTTAAGTTATAATTTACATATCGTACAATTCAATAATACCAAATAACTTTTCCTATCAAAAACTCTGCAGTGCTGTCTTTGGTCTGTAAGAGGATAATCATCTTACCCTTCCCTTTTTGTTCCCAAGATCACTTATGGTGGGTTGTGTGGCTGTTGCTCCTGGCTGCCATGTGGTTACTTACAAGTAAGCCATTGTCAGTTATTGCTTCAGTTATTGCTTCGGTTATTCATTCTGGATATGATAGTACCTCATTAAGAATGAGGTTCTTTTCTACTGTTGGGACACAGGCTCAAGGTGATGGGGCAGTGCCATTTTCTTGAAGAATGGCTCCCTTCTGCTCAATTGACTGAGGGAACTCATTCATTCTTGGGTATTCTCCACCATGAAAATTATATCCTAACTCAGGCGTACCAAATTTCTTTGATTGATTCTGTATTCCCTACCTCCAACAGGAGACATCAAGGCACATTATGCAAATTGTAGACAGGAGCTTCTTCAAACTTTATAACTGTTTCTCCATGTTAGTCTGAAAATTAATTTAATTGCTGTAGCAAAGCTTGGTATGTCCCCCAACCCCCTTAGATTGTTTAGAGTGAAACCAGTGGTATCCCTAGAAGTCAAAAGTGTGCTATTGCTCTGAAAATTCTGTATGAAATGCCTTCACCACGTAGGAGTGAGGCCTGGTCCATTGAGGAGCATGCAGTCATACCAGTTGGGGCACCAGAAACCCAAATCAGTGACAAGTATTGGGGCAAAATGGTGTGGTGCACCCTGAATATTCTTAACTGTCAGAGTAGAAAAGAGCAATTAGGGTTGGAGGAGCTAGGAAAGGCTTAACAGAGAATGGATTTGAGCTTTGAGGGTGTGCAGAGTTTGGATAGGATGGAGAGGTGAAATTTGGGGATGGTGTAGGGAGATTGTTGAAGAGAAGTACACACATTGTGGGAAACAGATGAGGCAAAGGGGTGTAGCTGAATTTAGGACCCTCCTGAGACCCTGAGGAAGCCAGCCTGATTGGAGGAGAGGATTCCTAATAATTCTTACAGAAAGTAGGGAGGTGGAGTTTTATCAGGATCACCTGAGAAACTGTCAAAATACAAACACCTAACAAATAAAAATTTCTAAGCAAAGGATAACATGTAAAAGCACTGTTTCAGCAAGCATAATCAGGTGACTATGATCAAGCTCTTTAGAGCAGGAAAACAAGAGCTAGAGTCAGGCAAGGAGTTTGTGTGTCCTTGGGAGAGAGCTTAGTCGAGTATTGTTTTTACTTCCTCTCTTTATGAGGCTTCAGAAACTTTACTAGGTACTGGAACCATTCCTGGGAAGGGGCAGGGTTCAGAGACACAAGGCCTTGAAGGCCTGCACAGAACTTTGGAAAAATTAAAATTATTGCTCTTGATGTTTTCTTAGGAAAAAGGAAAAAATACCCCCAACTGGCCCTATTCCCAGTTTTTCAGTTATATAGGGGCTTTGGTCCCAAGCTGTGGAACTTCGGAGAATATATAATTATGAGTATATATCATTTTAAATGATTTTTGCTATTGGTCTTGGATTGTAGGTTTTATTTTTAATTAATATTTTGAAACTCTTTTAATAGGACTCTTTGATAGCTAATGCTTTTTGTTTTGCTTTTGTTCCACCAAAGCACTTTTTGCTATTACCTGGGTATGGCATGCATAATTCAAAGGTCAGAGGCAGTATTTGTTACTGGTTTGTCATACACAGCATCAAAATGCAACAAATGATTGAGTTCTTTAGATTAAAAATAAAACAAATGTATTTGATATTCTACATAACCCAAAAGAGATCACTGGATATACAGTGAACACTCTTTCTGTATCTTCAGCTCTCCAGTTTGTCTCAGGTCCTTGTGGATCCTTCCAGAGTTATTCCCAAGGTACTTTTTAAAAGTCAAGTTGAGTTGATAGTAGACTTTTAGATATGGAAGGATCTTAGGGGTCATTTCTTTGCCATTATGTTTCTTATGATAATAGAGAAAAGTGAGTCAGATTTGAGGAATGGATATGGATGAATAATGGGGTTGGGTGGGCCCTCTAAAGTTCCTTACAATCACTGTCTGAAACTAAAGCCCTTTATGAAGCCTGTTTCCCAAAGGCCTCTTTCCTAAATCCCAAATCTATTTTCCTTATTCTAAAGGGTTTTTTCCCCTAAAATATTGCAGTACATACTGTGTTATTCTTGAGTGTCATGGTTTTCAGATTTAATTGAAATACAGTAATTAGATGCTTTAAAATTTATTTTAAAAAGCGAAAATGAAGAACAAGGCAGAAATGAATGTGCTACTTAAGTATTTTTACTGTATTAATAAAATTTATTATTTAATTTTGTGATTAAACTTTTTTTGCATTCATTCCTAAGATTTATGATGTGTTGAGAATTCATGTTTTCATAGAAACATTTCTAATTTTATTATGGGGAAATAGGAAATGATCTGTAGAAATTCAGTGACTTTTCAGGAAAGCTTTTATTAATATTCCACTTTATCTTCTTTTTTCTCTATTACTTAACATGGTCCACGTTTGACTTCATTATTTACTTTTTTGTTGTTTAATCTATGTATTCTGGTTTTTCAAGTCACTTTCCTGAAGTATTTCACTGTATTGTTTTTCTGCTTATCTAGCATGATTCAGCGTTCATATTTTCCTTTCTACTTAAACATTGTTCATCTTGGCAGTGATGAGGGTAAGTTACTATTTTTTTCCAAGGTTGGGTTAAAGAGTTTTTCCATAAGATCATAGACTATTAGAGCTAGAAGAGACCTGAGTTCATAAAGCGTTGGGCTAAAATGAACAGGCTTTATCCCTTTGCCGCTTCTCTCTCATCTGTTAGGCAGTGGCTGCCTGAGGACTGAGTCAGGACCTGCCCACTGGGGAGAAGTCTGTTTAATTCGTGGTGTCGGTCGTAGACATGGAGGAGTCCATTGTCAGAACCGAGCCCATACTTTGGCTCTTCCTCATGTAGCCCAGGAAGCTGAGAAATGAAGTGACTTGCTCAAAGTCACTGAGCCATTAATTCCATAGATCTACTGACCTCCCAGTTCAGTGCTAGGAGCTAAGTGCTGAACTTTTTTTCTCCCAAAGAACTTGGGTGTTCCTTTTGGATTTTGTTAGTTTTTCCTCCTCGAGTGAGAATTGAATTATATTAGGTATAGTTAAGTTTGTCACCATTTTTTCGGGAAAGACTTAGAAGTATTCATCAGTCTAAAGATAGAGAGGACTCTCCTTATTCTAGCAAAGAAAAGGGACTTGCATTGCATCTAGCTAAAATTGAGAACTTTTTTTCATTTATTTTTAAGATTGTAAGTTTCCCTTTAAATTTTAAAAAATTTATTACTATCTTATTCCCATTACAGTTCAACCAGACCCATCCTCCACAAAAAAGGGAAAGATTGAATTTTATTAGAAAGAACGAATTTTATTAAAGAGATTTGTTGGTTCAAAACAAAACCTGGTCTTGAAGGATTAAAATACTAGTAGAATGAGATAGGGTAGGGAGATGCTTTACGGACTTTTTATTTTTGACATTTATCAACTGTACTGTTTGACATTTTGGCCAAGATAATGTAATATTTTGCAATTACAAATACAAATAAAGCAATATACAGCACAAGTGACAGTAGTAGCTATATACTGTGTGTGCATATTAGTATTTATTTTATGATCATTGAATTGGGAAGTGTTCATATTAAAATATCCTCTCTGACATTTGCCACCTCTTGTGGGCTTATTTTGGTGGTTTAGATTAGTTCTGATAATCCTTTAGAGCACTTTCTTCTATGTTTTACCAAAACCTTATTTTTTTAAAGTCTCTAGAACACTGGGACAACTTTCATAAAAAATATTTGATGTCTTAACTGTTAATCATCAAATCTGCAAGTATTGTTAACTTCAGTCATGTACAACTTCATCTGGGCACATTTTGTTCAGAATAGTTGACTTCTCCCAGGATAGTTTCCTCAGTTGGAGGTATATTTTCTATATAAACGCATTTTCAGTTGAATAATGATGCACTTCTTAATCTTTATTGTAACATAATTGTTGATATAGAATTGCTAGGTATAGGGTTCTGTATACCCATGGATGTAAAAAGGGAGTGGAGAAAGAGAAGAGACATCCCAAGGATGTATTTTTTTCAGTGTACCACTTGTGCTGTACGCTAATGGTGGATGGTGGCAGGAGAGGGTCCGAGGGAGAATTAGATTTATTTTCACTATAAGCCCAGTTTTGCTGGTCATCACTTTTGTAAATTGATAGAAATAGTGTACCAAAAGAAAATCGAAAAGTATTAAATTTGTTCTTAGATTTAACATTCAATCTGCAGTTGAGTATTTCAGTCTCTGTGCCGTTTGTGCCATATCTTTGATTCTTGTGATCTCTTAAATTCCGATTTTAGAAACATTTATAAAGTGGGGCAATAGAACAAGAATCTGTTCTATGCAATTTTTCTCAAATTCTTTTCCTCTTATTTCCATGGTTCCTTACCTCTCCCATGTCCCACTCCCCCAGTCCAATGTCCCCTCCCCTAGAACAGTACATTAAATGAAAGAGGCACTTCGTAAATGTATAAAAATACAGAGGGTGCCAAAAAAATGTATACACATTTTAAGAAAGGAAAAAACTGTATCAGTTGTAATACTCAATATATACCAATAACAAAAGATGAATACAAGTCACGTTTGACTTCTGCATTTACAAGAGATGCTCAAGTGGTTACTGTGAACTGCTGGAGCATAGATAACATCTCTTAAAATATGTACGCATTTTTATTGGCACCCCCAGTATATATTCGTTTGAAGATGGTGAAATTGGTAAGGTTGAAAAAGGAGTTTTTCAGAATGAAGGAAAAAATCATGTCTGAAGCCCAGGAAATTCATAAGGGGTGAAACTGAGGAAAGATGTTACTGTTTACCTTTTGTTCGCTGCATAAAATTCAGCTTGGTCTCAGCATGATTTCTTTTAGACCTAGCCTAGTTTATTTTAGGATTTTGTATATAGTCCAGTGCTTACTAACTTGGTGGATTAAGAAAAGTCTTGCAAGAGGAAGAATGAGTCATAGCGACACTTCCCTTTGGGAGAGAATGAAAGAAAACCCTCAGATTAGTCTGTCCATTATATACTTGGAATGCATTCAGCATTGTAATTGATGGCTAAGCACTGATAAGCTTTCCCTGCAAGCCACCTCATATCATATTTGGTTTTGTCCACACCATGACTGGTAGAAGGCTCTTTTAAGTTAACCAACAGAGATAAAAAGCTCTGTAACCTTATTACCCCGAGAGACTTGTTCATATGATGTCATTTCTATTTTAACACTTTTTTGTTTATAACAACTTTTAGTAAAGCTTCAAGATTTCCTAATCTACCCATTTTGTTAAGCAAACAAACCAAGGGTGGGGGAGGAAGAAGAAGAAAAGACTGAAAATCATTTGTTGCTGAGAAACTGGGTATGCTGAGTGGTTCTCGTGGCATTCATCTTTGGTATGCACAGACTGGGTTCCTCTCTGACCTTGCCTTGTATCTCTGATCCTCATGCTCCACCAAAGACTAAAAAGAGGGTTAGGACTGGGAGCTGGTTTGGCTGTTTTGAGCCAGAAGAGGAAGTGGGGTACTCATGGGAGCCGCAAAGTCTCTTAGTAAAGTCTTACTGAAAGATTGGTTTTGAAATAGTATGAGTAACCTGTTAACTATTTTCTTGTAATAGTCACAGAAATGATCTGGCTGCTTTCTTCTTGAAGGTTGCTCTCAGTAACC
>NW_017731362.1:3939292-3940216 GCF_001890085.2 Hipposideros armiger
AATTTTTTAACCAAAGCAAATTAAAGCAGATGCTTATGAAGTTATTGGGTGGTGAACCATATCTAGTTCAAAAGATTACATGGATATTCATCTAGAGGGAATATTTTGATCCTAACTAATATTATCTAATATATATATATATATATATATATATATCAACATTGAAATACTTTTATTTTAAACATATGTAATCACTAAACATTTTCTTTGCCATGAGACTGCTAGTCAGTAAATATCTGAAACAAAAAGACAAAGTTGAATTTAATACTATAATAAGGGAGAGGTAATGCTAGCTAGGCACTGTCTCTCTGAGGAGACCAATTCCTTATACAGGGTTTTTGGGAAGCGTGGAATTCCCGGACTGGCAAACTTTTCAAGACCTTAGTGATATCGTCTGTAGAAGCATGATTATTTGGGGAGTCTGTTGACTGGTTGTATATACTTGAGTATACTTGTATAACTACCACCCAGTTCAAGATACAGCACAATTTTCATCACCCCAGAATTTTCTCTAATGTCCATACCTAATCAGGACCTCCCAATAACCATTTTCCACTCCCCTGGATGTTTTGCTTGTTCTTGAATTTTATATACGTGAAAGTATGTATGTATTATAAAGTAATACATGTAGTATGTATTATTTTATGTCTAGCTTTTTGTGTTCTTTTCAACATAATGCATGTGAGATTCATGTTTTTTGCACATATGCGTAGTTGCTCTTTATTACTATGTAGCATTCTATTTTATGACTATACCACAATTAATTTGTGTATTCTCTTGGTAATGGACATTTGGGTCATTGCCAGTTTGGGGCTATTATGAATATAAAGCCACAGTAAACATTTTTGTACATCTTATTTTATTAATATAAACACTCATTTCTCTTGGGTCTATAGCTAGGAGTGAAACTGCTGTGTCATTATG
>NW_017731362.1:3943666-3944613 GCF_001890085.2 Hipposideros armiger
CAGCCTACTATACATCCAGGTTACATGGTATATCCTGTTGCTCCTAGGCTACAAGCTTGTATACATGTTACTATAGAAAACATGAGATTAAATCAAGCACAAGAGAAATGATGCAATCAAGAGATACAGTAAACACAAGATGTATGAGGTTGCTTCTAGCATAACTCGACATACTGTTTTACAGCAAACTTTTTTTTTTTTAAACTTTATTGGGGAACAGTGTGTTTTTCCAAGACCCATCAGCTCCAAGTCAAGTAGTTGTCTTCAGTCTAATTGTGGAGGGCACAGCTCACTGACCCATGTGGGACTCGAACCGGCAACTGGTGTTACGAGCCCGTGCTCTAACCACCTGAGCCAACCAGCTGCCCGCAAACCATTTTTTTTAATTTTTTTTTTTTTTTAGCTGAGCCATCCTGGTACCTATTGGCAGCTTAGCGGCAGCTTAGCGGCAGCTCAACTTGGGCCGGGCATCAAACCGAAACCCTTTTTTATAAGTAGAAAGAATACACTCTAAAATAATGATAAAACTATAGTATAGTAAACACATAAACCAGGAACATAGTCGTTTATTAAGTATTATGCACTGTACATAATTGTATGTGCTATACTTTTATACGACTGGCAGCACAGTATGTTTGTCTACACCAGCATCACCACAAACATGTGAGTAATGCATTGCACTTTAATGTTACAACAGCTTCAACATCAGTAGGTGACAGGAATTTTTTAGCTTTATTATAGTCTTATGGGACCACCCTCGTATCTTTGGTCAGTTGTTAATGGAAATAGCATTATGCGGCTCATGCCTATACTATAAACTTCAGGAAATTAGGTTAAACCACATTAAAAACTTCTTTTTATATTCATCGCCCAAACATAAAAACATAGCATAAGCTAAAGAATTACTACTGGTACATATTCATATGCTTTTTATCAGTTTCTTACCC
>NW_017731362.1:3946743-3957192 GCF_001890085.2 Hipposideros armiger
TTTTTTCTAATGGGAAGAGGCCATTTCTCCCATGGGGAGTATATTAATATCCATATTAATATTGAGACAAAATAATGTTTAACGCAATTTGCAGTAAAACAACTGTACCTTAAACATATTGTGCTTAAGCAAAGTACTCTGGTAGCAATCATTTGAAAGCCATTGATGGAAAAAATTGTATTTTGGCACATACTACAGTTCTTTCCCTCTAAAATTCAGTTATCCGAAAATCTAAATTCTATCAAGTAAACATTTTAGTGGATTTAAATTTTATTCCCTGCTTACCCCACTTTTTCCCAGTTATTTTTTTATTGTTTGTCAACAAATGACAAAAGGTAAAGGCATTGAATGATCCATAGAAAAGGGTAGTGTGTGATATATGGTCAAAGAATATATAACATTGGAAATTATATTTCATCTAACCTAGTAATAGATCTCAGTAGGTGGAGGTGATATTTTAAATGTTTTTGTTCTTCTCTCCATAGCTTTAAGAAAAAGTAGAAATCACTTCTGACTGTACTAACTAGCAAAAACTAAGTGCAAACCATGGCACTGCCATTCCGGAAGGACTTAGAAAAATACAAGGACCTTGATGAAGATGAGCTCCTTGGGAATCTGTCAGAAGTAGAACTGAAACAGCTGGAAACTGTTCTGGATGATCTTGACCCTGAGGTAGGTGCTCGCTAATGAAGAGAAATGAAATAATTTTTCAAACCCTTTTAATAAAGTAGGTATCTTTGAACAGTTAGCTTTTCCATGACTTTTCCCTGGCACCCCTTTATCCAGATGAACTTCTTGTCTTCTCTCCAGTTCCCCTACTTCTACCTCTGTATCCTTACTAACATGACTATGCTAAACTACTTTCTCCAACATCCTTAATTTTCAAACATCTCCTGAAATTTTTTCTACTGTAAGAAATTATTTCTCTCTGGTCAGGGAGGAATGTTTTTGGTAAAATGCAGCAGATGATCAGCTCTTCGATGTATGCTGACCTCTGTGCCTCTTCTGAGCTGCTGTACCAGGATGGCTGTAGTGCAGAGTCTCTGGAAGGTTCTTTATGATTTTGAATCTCATTGTTACCTTTTTGATAGATGCTGACCAAATCGAATGTTTCTAGTCATTGGTAGGATAGATCTAAGTAGGTTCAGCAATCCTGCACTCATGTGGAGCAGACCGGAATAGATGTATGTATGTTTCAGTTTGCGAAGTGGATGTTGTTTGTCTTATAAGTTACATAGGCTAAGGTAGAGACCCTTGACCCTTAAATTGTTATTCCCTGGTATGTATTGGGGGGCGGGGAGGTAGTGAGGGGAGAACCCTAAGGTTATGGCTACTTAACCTAAAAGTAATGGTTATTTGCTAGATTTCTTTACAAGTTTCTTTATGCCAAGACATTGATTTTTTTAGTGCCTTTTAGGATTGAGGTAGAGTTTGTTTTACAAAATTGTTCTTGTCGCTACCACACGTTCATTTCCTGCTGGGATGTTTTTAAACTTTTATTGAGAATTAAACTCCTATTCTCCACATTACTTTAGCACTTGGAAAATGTTTCTGTACCATAGGTCACATCCCTTAATGATAACTGTTACTATAAAGAAAACTTTTCAGTACACCTAAAACTGGGGAGATACTCGGATAACAGTGCTGTTTTGCTCATGTCACAGCAATACCTTCTTCATGGAGTTCAACCTGTTAGGCCTATTTGAATCAAATGGTAGGAACCTAAGAGTTCATCTAGTTCAGAGTTTCTTAACCTTGGCACTGTTGACATTCGGGGCTGGATAATTCTTTGTAGTGGAGGCTGTCCTGTGCATGTAGCAGCATCCGTGGCCTCTACTCACTACATGCCAATAGCATAACCCTGTTTTAAAACATACCTGGAATTTTGTTTTAATCAGGTACGGTAAGATGGCAGATATAGAGACAACTGCCTTGAAAGAAAAGTTTGTTACTTACAGTTCCCACCAGCAGGAGGCACACCATGCCACACAGGGCCACATGGGGAAGCACTCAGGTTCATCAGGAGGCAGAAGGAGCCATGGAACAGGCATGGCCTGGAACCTTTATTGTGGTTACCAAGGGAAGGAATGGGTGAGACAGGGTAGGCAAGTGTGAGCAAGTTTAGGACTGGCTAGTTTGAATAAATTCAATGGACTCTGGGCTACAGGAGTGGTCTCTGGTAGTCCGGTACCTGGGTGATTCAGGGCAGGGGAAATATTGGTTTGTTGTGTGAGATAGAGTGGGTGGTTGGAGCTATAGGCTCTGCACTGGTTGGTTTTCATATGAAAGGCACACTGGTGGCAGGGGAGGTTGTTTTGCTACCCTTAGGAATTAGCTATGGGAGGGGCAGTCTTTTCAGGATTAGCCAGGCCCTCAAGATGTCAAAGCATCATAAAATACAGAAAATAAAAACCATGATTAATATGCCTCCCCCCAGAACCCCCAGTTGTGACAACCAAAAATGTTTCCAGACATTGCCATTTGTCTCCTGGGGGACAAAAACACCTTTGGTTGAGAACGTTGATCTAGAGCTTGGAAAACAAAAGTTGGGTGACTTCCCTCACTTATTACAATTAGGGAGAGAACTGAGACTGGATCCCTCACTGCCTGATTGATCCCTGGCAGAGGCTAGTGGTCTTTCTGTTAAACTGGAGTGAGTCCCCTTCAACTCATGCCCTATGCGGATCTAAAAGCTAATGGTTTAGATTTTCTTATTTTCTTATTATGGCCTGCTTTTTGTATGTGGGGAGGCTTGAATTCTAACCTCTGGATGTATTTGCAAACTGCCCAACCCTAGTTGCAACTCCCCCAACCTCTGTCAAGACCAGAACAATGATGTTTATTGATAACATGCTACTTGTTGGGTGAAATATTTGGAAAGTGGGCCATTAAGGATCAGGTAAGAAAAGAGGGCAAGGGTAGTAGCAATTACTTCAGCCAGAGAAATACCACTGTAATTTATAAAGTCTCAGAGGGTAGAGAAGAGCAGATGAAGAGTGGGGATGGTGCCTTGTTATATTTTGGAGGGCTGTTTTCCTTTGCTTATGCTGTTCTCAGTATATTTATTAGCTAACATTGCATTTTCTCAAAACGTCTGTCTCCAAAAAACAGCCAACCAGCTCAGGCAAAAGCTTTTTTTTTTTTTTTTCCATTCCCAAGATAAATATATTATTACAACAAAATTCCACTGCAGAGGAGAAACATGCAAAGTTTAGTGGCAGTCATTTTAATGATATGTTTACCTGTGTAAGTAATTATGTTTTCCTGTGTAAGTAATTATGATTCATTAACTTAAACTATGCTTCTAATAAAGCTTGGTTCATAGGTTTATAGCCTCCAAAGCCAGTTAGCTGTCATTTATTTTGTGGTCAAAGACTGTATTTAAGGAGCCAGGAGTCCAGCTAACATATAATTTAAAACGCATATGTTTCCTATGGGCCTGAGCAGGTAGATGGAATAAAGCAGCTTCATCACTACCACCAGGAAATAGCAGCATGTACATGAATGCCTTTTGGATGGTGAAGGGCAGTAACTTTTATTGAAATTCACCTTAATGAGCATTTTTCTTTAAAATTATTCTCAAATCTTTATTCAGGAGGGTGCAACCTATATATCCTAGGTACTACGCTAGGCTTAGGAATACAAGAGAGAGCAAAACAAACGTGGTCTTTGCCCTCATAATGCAGGCTGGTAGGACTGGGGAGAGTTAGACATTAATCAAATAATCATGCCATATCGATATAAGAGCAGATAATGGGAATTCAGGAAAAGTTTCCCTTGGGAAAATGGAGCTGCAGTCTGAAAAATGAGCATCAAAAAATGGAGGGACAGAGCATTCCAGGGAAGGCCTTGTGGTAGAAGGGAGTATATGGCAAGTACAAGGGGGAATCAAGGGCTAGTGTGGCAAGGATGGAGAGGGTGTGAGATGAGGCGAGGATAACCTTGTGGGGTGGGATTGAGGGGTGAAGAATATTAGGAACTCATCCTGGGTGACCCATTGGGAGGCTGATGTAATCTTCCATCCCAGCTCGGATCATAGTTTGAACCGAAGTAATGGTGTAGGAGATAGAGAAAAGTAAACAGACTAATGAGTTTTTTAGGAAGTAAAAATGGAAAGGACTTGATGGTTGATTGGGCATGGATTCCTCATGTAGCTTTTGTCTTGATTTCAAAATCTAAGGGTAGAAATCTTGTGTTTCTTTTTTATGTTCCCATACACAGTTTTGTGTCACAAAAACATTTTGGTACAGGGTTAGGAATAGATCTACTTTGTGTTTCATCTTTATGGGTAAGCTTTCTGTGTAGTGCATATTATTTCATGAGAACACAGAGGTGAATTTCATGAAAATTATTATGGATCTCAGCAAATAGCCAAAGTTGAAGTGCTATATTTTCTAGTAATAAAATGAATATTTGTTATCATTATTCATGTAAGATCACTCCATGTAATGAAAAATTATCTTACAATACCAATGAGGTACAGCATCATTGCCAGTATTGGGAGGTGTTGCAAAAGAGGGTTGGCCCTTTTGCATGACTTCTGTGGCTTCCTCCCATTTTCAAAGCAGAGGAATACCCAGGAATAATGAGACAAGGCAAGTTCACCTCTTTGGCTTTTGACAAGCAAAAGCATGGAACGCACATTGTCTAGTCAGCGCTTGCTATGCCTGGGTTTAGTGAAAATTCAGATTAGGGACTACAGGAGACGACTTTAATCCATCGCCTGCCTCCTACCCCTCCCCCACCTTAACTTTATTACTCAAAAAGACTGTAGCCGGGTGAAAACCCAGGGACATGATTCTTGCCATGAGAATCTCAGGGTGCCTTGGTGCATGAGTAGCAATGACAGTTATTGCTACAAATACATCCTAGTGCTGCTGTATATACATAACATGCACATAGAAGTTGAACCTTTGATGCTGTGTTTAAATACAAACAAGTAAACATTAGTCTCCTGATATTCTATGTATGATGTACATGTTTTTTATTATGAGACAGTCTTTACAATGAAATGGAAGTCATTATGAAGGACTATGATGTATGTAGTTATTTAACATTCTTTTGTAATGGAATTATTTTCTGCATGTACATATGCTGAGTTGTTACTAAGCATTAAAAAACTTTTTTTTTCATTACCACCCCAGGACATTTTAAAAGTAAAGGGTGTTTCCTGATAGTAGAATGCTTTCTGAAGAAAATGTTTATGTGCTTGTTTTAATAGTAATCTAAGTGAATTCTACCTAATTAAAAAAATAACTGTGGAACACTTACATTGTTGCCTTAATATCATGTAATAAAGTGTTTAATGTCTGGATCATATTCTAGTCTATAACTCTTATCTGGATAATCTATGGAAGCATATAGGGTTGGTATTCTTGGGGTCATAATGGGTGATTCATTCTTTTTGGCAGAATGCCCTTCTGCCTGCAGGGTTCCGGCAGAAGAACCAGACATCAAAGGCTGCCACGGGGCCATTTGATAGAGAACATCTCCTTTCATTTCTGGAGAAGGAAGCTTTGGAGCATAAGGACAGGGAAGACTATGTACCTTACACTGGTGAAAAAAAAGGTAAACACAGAATTTTGAAGCCATTACTTGATAGCACTTTTTATAAATAGGTCTGGAGAAAATTTTTTAGAGGTACATCATTGGTAGCCTTAAAAGATATGATTATGTTGACTTAAAACATTGTTAGGTAATATGGGCGCTTCATTTACATTTTTCAACTTGGCCTGTAAATTCCTTCTTAATGATTTGTTAGTGAGGTTTCATTACAAAGTGATTTAGTTCTCTACTGTAACAAATATTGAAAGTGTACTGAGGTAAAATTTTTAATTCACTAGTGAATTACAGAATGCAAATGATGTCACAGCACTGCTCTCTTCTAACTCCTGTCTTCACAGTGGAATGCCATAAAATAATTCAGGCCATATTTTCAAAGACCCTTTCTAAAGGATATCCTATAGTCTTCGTTAGTAAGTCATAATTGTCAAAGCTTCATAATCATTACTTTCAGGAAATTTTGCTGATCCAAGTCCTGCCCATTGCAGATTTTGAGTTTCCGTAGCCTCAGTGGAGCCTGATTACAGCTATGTTTTTAAAGGCATATAATAACACTTAACATAACATAGGCTAAGTTTCTCAGCTTTCAGCACAAGTTGCACTAAGAAGCCAGATTCTACTTCACTCTTACCTAGGACACCATGCATGGAGCACTGAGGATGGTGCAGTAGTAGCAGCGCTGAAGATCAGCTCCTCCAGGCACTGTCTTTGCATCTGAATCCTTAGTCCAGAGCAGAGTGCTTTCTGCTGGTGAGACTTGAGCATTGTATTTGGGAAGGAAGCCCTTCTCATGAATTTGGCCACAATTCTGTCACATGTCTACCTCTTAGCTAAGGGAAGTCGGAAATTTTATTTTAACATTCCAGCCTCTGTAATAGAGGAAGACTAGTGAATGGCTTGAGTAGGTATTCCAGAAGGTCTGCATCAGACCTTTTTTAAATGAGCTATCATTGTCAACCCCCCTGCTCTTTCTGTAGGCCCCCCACCCCCATTTCTAGTTGAGAATCATGACCTTAGCTACTTGTATTCGTCATGGTTCTCCAAAGAAACAGAACCTAAAGGGTGTGTGTGAGAGAGGAATTAAAAGAAATTGGCTCACGTGATTGTGGAGGCTTAGTAAGTTTAAAATCTGTAGGCTAGACTGGCAGGCTGGAGACCCAGGGAAGAGTGGCAGTTTGAGCACAAAGGCTGTCTGCTGGCAGAATTCCATCTTGCTCAGAGGTCAGTCTTCGTTCTATTAAGGCCTTCAGCTGATGGGATAAGGCCCACCATATCAGGCTTTACTCACAGTCCACTGACTTAAATGTTAATCTCATCTAAAAACACCTTCATAGAAACAAGCAGCAATTGACCATGTATCTGGGCACCATGTCCAGCCATATGGCACAGAAAATTAACCGTCACACTACTGTTAGAAGTGGGAATGTCACGTTCCTCAGGTGTTTGGGGCCAGAAAAAGAATTGAAAGTCAGTGCATAGTATTGAAGTATGGAGAATCAAAAAGATAGGCAAGGGCCGGCCGATTGACGCGTTGGTTAGGAGCTGGCTTGGGACGTCAGCTCTGAGAAACAGGGCCCTGGTTTGGGTCCCACATGAGGGCCAGTGACGCTGCACCCTTTACAGCTAAGATGGTGAACAACAGCTCTACCTGGAGCTGGGCTGTGGTGAGTCACTGGCAAAGGCATAGGCTGCAGCCCCTGCTGCACTGGGCTGCCATGAGCTACTGTGAGTGGCTGGCAGCCAGTGTGAGCAGCCATCCAATGGCCAGTGAGCGACTGCCTCACCTGGGAAGAACACAATGATAATACCAACATGGGCTAGTGAAGTGATGTCCTCCACAACTAGACTGAAGAACAAAAGGACAGTAACTTGTCTATTTCCCTTCCCCAGTTCTCCAACGCTGTTCCCCTCCCCCAATTCCTCAATAAAATATATGGAGTTTGATGAAAAGAAATAAAAATAAGAGGTGTGAAAGAGCTACATTTGTCCTGAGCTGACCCAGGAAGCTTCCCAGTATGCTCTCATTTCATAATCTCCAGTTACCTAGGAAAAGATCTTGGAGGATTAGAAGAGGTAGGAAAGAAAATAGAAAGGAATTGTGGAAAGTAAGAAAATATCAGAGTTGAGAAATGATAGAGCTGAGGAATATGGGGGACAATAAGGAAAAAAGGGTATATTCTTAACTATAGTATAATAGTTTTTGTTTCCTTTTATATATTTTAATTTTTTTTCTTATTTCTCATTTTAGGTTTTAGATGGGTATGAAATAAATGGAAGTAGTTGAATTAAAAAGCAAGTAATTTTGTATTCACAATTAGTGGTTTTCTTTTTATAATACACTCAGTATTTTTATTGCCACTTTTAGCTATCTATGTCTGTTAAATACTATTTATGGGCATCTATGATGCAGTGATTAAGACAGTGGCATTTTTTTAAATAATGAACTTTTTATTAAAGTAGAACATGTTTACAGAATATGTACAAATCAAGAGGATACAGATCAATGAATTATAGAGTGAACACACCCATATAATCAGCACTCAGTTCAAGACATTCTTAGCACCTCTAAAAGGTCCCTTTATGCTTCTGCCAAGTCTTTTTTTTCTTTCTTCTTCCCAAAGATAATCACCATCATAGCTTCTAATACGATAGATTCGTTTTGCCTGGGCTTGAAATTTATATAAATGGAACCATACATTCTGGGTATCTGCCTTGTTTATTTCATATAGTTTTTGTGAGAACCAGATTTGTTAAAGGATACAGTGAAATCATTATAAAAATCCTTTACAGTGTAATTATTGTAAAGGATCCTATGGTGATGTTATAACCAAACAAAAGATTTCCATTCTGTCATGGAGGAGTTGTCCAGAACCAAAAATCCATCTGATGGAAGCAAATATTACCACCCTAGACTGGGTGGAGTCAAGACTTAAAAGCCACGGTACAGTGCCAGACCTGACGAAGGGCAAATTTGCCTTCAGCAACTGGGAACTTGGGTTGTAGAGCTGTGGTTTAAAATATAGCTAAAAGCCAGCTCTAATCTTCTCAAATCCACCCAGAATTAGTTTGCCTTGGTTATCCATAGTTACTAATTATGTCTTCCTTTCTTTGGGTCCCATCCCAACATCTTGATCACATTCTAGAAGATCTCAGAATAATTCTTCTACGTCTTATTAGCACACATCCCAATCAAGCTAAGTGTGAATTCCCTCCTTGGCTCTGAAAATCCAGAAGCTTGTTTTTTTAAGATGCCTCTCCCGTGACCCTTTACCCTGAACACCTAGGTTGAGTCTGAATTTTTTTACTTAATAGCTTATTTCACAGGAGATAGAGGATGCCTTCCCAGACAGCAGAGTTTAGTTCTTCATAAAACAGTTGGCAAATCTACCTCTCATAAGAAACAAAAGCATTTTACTTCTTTGGTGTACTTAGACTAGTAGAATTCGTAAAATGTGCCATTGGTCTCTAAACTAAACCATATTTCGTACTAAGATGACTGCTCTCAGAGTTCAGTACTTGCTGGCAGTATTAGCTTTCTGTGCCAGGAATGTTATAATGATGTCACTCAGTTCCTTGAGTTCCTTCCAAGCTATACGCCAAAATCACATGGTAATCCCGTAAGTTGTTTTTAAGGGTTGATCAGATGACTACTTCAATTTTTTAAGCAAAAAATTGGGAACCACTAAAAGGAACAGTTATCCAATCATGAGAAAGTCAACTACTTTCTCAGATTCTGAGACCAATTAAATGATTAATTATATTTGTTATTCTTTCACTTAGAGGTACACCGTCTTTCTGGAGCTAAAATTACATAGACCTGGCATGACAGGGAATTCCCTTAAAACTGAAAATTGGATATTGCAAGATTTTTTTCTTTTGACCACAAACAAAACCTATATACTCATGCCAAATTTTATATTTTTAGATCATCTTGAAATGTTTTAAAAAGACCTGATACACTAACAAGGACACTTGAGAGTTGTTATATTTAAATAAATTAGTAATTTCATTTTGTGATTTGTGAAATGATGGTTTATAATTGTACATTTTACAGAATTGAAGGCACATGTCAACATCTGAGAAGAGGAATTAACCCTAATTAAGTGAAGTTCAAGACATGTTTTCAATGCATTTTGGGGAATATTTTTTCCTACACCAGTAAATGTCCTGCTTTTAATAGTGTAGTTTGATTAATAGCAAAAAGGTGTTAGGCAGCTAGTAAGACACAGCTGACAAAAGATGTATTAAGGATTGTTTTTCAGTGCATATGTATAGTAGAATCCACAATATACATCTGCTAAGTTCATCTAAATCCAACAAGCTCATAGCTAAGAATGATATGGTATCAAGTAACCTTGGCAAAGATTAAAGGAAATGCCTTTCCTTTGAGTCTACTATAGGAAATAAACCAAAGGGTTAAGAAAATTAAAACAATAATTCCAACATACATTTCTTTTCCTTGAAAATATAGTATTAAAATATTGGGAAGCCTTTTACAAACTCTCCTTGAAATTTTGTGAAATATGTAACTGAGGCATTGAGCAGGATATGAGTGAAGGAGAGTATTCACTCAGCTCTTTCTTATTCCTGAGAATGGTGAAAATGGAGAGTGTTAACTATATAGCTGATTATTATTTACCATTATATCTTTACATATCTTGAGTATTCCATCTCCAAGATAAATAAGGCATGAATTTGACTCTTGGAGAAATCATTTGTCCCAGTCGTTAATATTTCTTACTCTCGTTTTGGCTTTGCTTTGTTAGGAGTCGTCCTGCCCATTTCTAATATTACATTTCACCCTTACATAGCCTAAGATTTTTTCCCCTGGATGTCCCATATTTCACAGATGGGCCAGAGCGGTGCTGCACCCTGTTCAGTACACTC
>NW_017731362.1:3962192-3963101 GCF_001890085.2 Hipposideros armiger
CCGTATAAAAAAATAGCAAAATTCTGTGTCACAGAAGACTTTCCATAGCCCTTGGAAGTTTTGTTCTGTTGTTTTTCTGATGCGATTCATTTTGAATTTGTAAGTACAGTATTAGCAAAAGCTTATGTATGGGGAGAAATTAGATATGAATAATACCTCAATGGAATGTGGATGAGGGTTATAAAAATAAACATTTTAGATTTTTATAATGCTTTAGATTCCATTGGCCCCCTAGAATAAGACATGGGCAGCTATTTGATAGCTTATGTGGTTTTGTTTAGTAACTTAATATCATAACCCAGTGATTCTTGACCTTGGCTACTATGCATTAGAATCCCTAGAGAGCTTCTGAAAATCCAAATATTCCATACAGCACACCAGACCAACTGAATCAGAATCTCGGGGGATGGGAGTCAGACATCAGAATTTTTAAAGTTCCCTTGGTGAATCCAATGTGTAGCCAACATTAGAACCACCTTCATAGATATCTGAAAATACAGTTGACATTGAGCTCAGGAAAATGTAATTATCTTGAAATAGCAATTAAAGGCATGCTATCTGAATTGTACGCCACTGTAATTATATCAATCACTGTGAAAAGTACTATGGAATTATCAGGATGTAATGATTTGGATTTGCCTTTGTCTGTGAACCAATAATAAAAGATTATTTAATAATCACCAGAGCTCCAAAATTTGGTACTAAGAAGATCAGTTATGCATACCATCAAATGGATAGGCATTTGTTTGAGGGGGAAAGTCCACGGCTAAGGAGTTAAGTTTGAAAACCACCAGTTTATTGGAAAAAGCACTGTGTTGAGTGTTTAGGAAGTTGTGTTCTAGTGTTAACTCTGCTGTGTTACTTTGAAACGGTATTTAAATTATACTTTTTATAATGAGGTAGTTGAAC
>NW_017731362.1:3966071-3988854 GCF_001890085.2 Hipposideros armiger
TTTTTTTTTAATCTCTTTAAAATTTTACAGATTTCTGTATTTATTCCTTTATTCGTATTTTTTGATTCAGTAATTGTAGAGTAACTCATAATTACTCCAAAAAGAGCCTACTTATCCTTCCATAAATGGGAAAATTTCTCAGTTGATTTGTTTATTTTTTTATTCCGACTTGTATGGCCAAAGTATTGCCCTGGAAACTTACAAAAACATATTGAAGATAAAGCAAAATTATTGTAGATGTTAATCTGGACTTTTTACTTTGGCTTCAATTACATATACTTTTAATAATTTTTGTTAGAGTAAAATAGTGATGAGTTAATTATAGTAGTGAAATTAACCTCTTTATTTTACAGGGAAAGTATTTATCCCTAAACAGAAACCTCTACAGACTTTTACAGAAGAAAAAGTATCTCTTGATCCAGAATTAGAAGAAGCTTTGACCAGTGCTTCTGACACAGAGTTGTGTGACCTTGCAGGTATCTTCTAAAACATTAATTTGTGAATGAGTGTGGAGGGAAGAGGAATACCAGCACACACCTATTCACATATATAGATGCTTCTTTTTCCTGCTAGCAAAGAGCGGTCGAATTAGTGACCACATATTTGGCTTTGTTTTTTTATACTATAAATCTGATATATGGAATTTCGTTTCTTTAAATTCTTTCAATGGTGAAATTTTTATATTAATGGAATTTATTTTATTATTGAAATCTTATCCCATGTTTCCCGTTTTTGAAAGTTTTTATAAAAATTTCTTATCAGGTTGTGCTCAGCTAGAAGCTGTCCCATCTGAGCACTGAAAAAGAGTCTCCAGGGTTGACTGCTGTCCCATTTGATCAGAAAGATCCCAAAATGGGTAACTGGAAAGCAGAAGAAACAGTCAGCCCTGAGCTTGACTTAGGACTTCCCCAAGTTTTCTGAAGTTATGGAACGCTCCAAACTTACCTGTTATTTTAATCATTTCAGGTTTTTTATCTGGACCAGTATCTTCCCCAGCTACCTCCATGTACGCCCATTTTCCTAGATAGTAAAATATGACGCAGGGGGAGATCTTACTCTCAAGTAACCCCAAGAACTAACATTTAAAGGAGCAGTGATGGTCCTTTGGGAATGACTTAGGAAAAGGACAATCAGGGTATGGTCCCAGAGCCAGAGCAGGTGTCTTATTCCTGGGGGGCTGAGGACTGATGGGTTTGTAAATGGTGCATTCATCAGAATGGAATGAATGGGCCAGGGGCACACTGTAGCTTCTGCTTCGTTTATGCAAAAGGGCATCAAAACCAAAACCAAATGTATTTCTACTGTCATTTGAGGAATGCTACTTTAAGGTTAAATATGAGAATTCAACTATACATTTAGTATTCTACTCTTGGCTAAAATACGAATGTAAATTAATATGAGAGTTATTAACAAATTTAAAAATAGTGAAGGTTAAGTTAAAAACCTGCCTTCTGTAGCATGATGTTGCTAGAAACCTTGTAAAAAGGATGAACAGCAAAACAGATCATTTCAATTTTCCCTGTAGCCACCAGATGGAGCTTAAGCATAGATTTACATTTAGGGTTAGGCTGGCTTCCACTGTGTGTCTGGTTCAGAAATGTGGGGAAATCTAAATTCAGAAATGGGGGGAAAATAATAAGGGCATTGGTGAGAAAGAGATTGTAAGTGATTTTTCATCACATTGTCTCCCTGTTTTTGGTTGCACAATCTGAATTTAATTGAGTAGAAAAATATCCAGAGAGTGTTAAAATCATTTGGTAGAAATTTTTGGTTGTGAAGTTAATTCTTTATGTTTAAAACTGATGGAAATTAAAAATAACTTTCTTTTTCTACATTTATAGCTATTCTTGGGATGCACAATTTGATAACGAATACACAGTTCTGTAATATAGTGGGAAGTAGTAATGGTGTCGACCAAGAACATTTTTCAAGTAAGTACTTACAATGCTTTGTGAATTCCAATCCTTTGTTATATATATTTTGTTTTTTCCATGTATCGACTTCAGTATATAGATATCAAATGTTATGTATGTATACTGGAAACCTAAGATTCTACTTGGATGGTATTGACATAGAAAACCACTGAAAATAAAATATGAACTATTTTATGCTTAGTGTATCAGCAAATGTAATATGAACCACTCTCACCTCACTGAATAATATTGTGCTGAACTGTGTAAGAGCTAATCAAATTTGGCTTTTGTTGACATTCTTTTTTCAATGTTAACTAATTTTTCAAGAAATCCACAACAATGCTGACAAAACTACGTTATAAAATCAAATTCAAGAGAAACCACAGAACTATTCAGCCCCTAAACCTCTTAGTCTGATACAAAGTATTAAATAGCTTAAAGCAAAACTTTTTTGAAAATTTACTTCTAGGATGCTTTAAAATTACCAAAGTAATACATACTTTTGTAGCATAATTTAACATTACCTGAGTGTATAAGGTAAGAAGCACAAATGTTTGGTCATAGCCATTGTGCCTTCTACTCCCCACACCCCTAACTATTAATTTGGTATGTAGCCCTCTAGACTTTGTACTGTGTTTATGCAAACTTCACACACACACACACACACACACACACACACACATATACACACATACACACACGCTATACATAGTCTTTTCGTTTGTTTTACAAAAATGGGATCATACTATAGGTATTTCTTGCAACTTAATTTAAAAAAAATACTATTGGCTGATTTTTTTTAATGTTGACTATGTTCTGTGCACAGCTCTTGAATGTGATTTGTTCTCATTTAATCCCTATAATAATTCTATGAAATAGGTATTATTATAATCCTTAATTTGTACGTGAGGGAGCTGAGGTTTTAGAATGATTAAGTAACTAACTTGAATGTCACACAGTGGTGAGGATTTTAACCCATGCTATATTGTATATCACTTAGCTATATATCATGTTTCCTGGTTAGTACATACAGAGCTACCTCATTCAAACATCTGTATAGCACTCCATTTTATTAATGTTCTATAATTTGGCCATTCCCCCTATTTTTTAGCTTTTTGTTGTAGAAATGTTGAAGCATACCTAATATAAGAGAAAATAATATATCCATCACCCAGCTTCAGCTATTTTTAACATTTTGCCAGCCTTGTATCATCCATTGTCTACCTCTCTCCCCACTCCTACCACTTTTTTTTTCCTGGAATATTTTAAAGCATATCCTGTTCATTTGTATGACTTTACCCATAAATATTTCCATATATGTCTTTCCCAAATAAAGACTTTTATTTTAACATGCCATTATCAAACTTAAAAATTAACAGTAATCCTTCATGTTACCGAGTCCATGTTCAGACTTGCCCTATTTTCTCAAAAGCATCATTTTGCAGTTGGTTTGTTAAAACCAGAATCCAAATAAGGGTCACACATTCATTGTATTTGGTTGTCATTGGTTCCAGTTTTTCTTAATTTCCTAATAGTTCTCCTTAACCTCTTTCCCGCTTTCTTCATGCCATTTATTTCTCAAAGAAACTGGGCTATTATTAGTCATGTAGAATTTTCCACATTCTGGATTTGGCTGATTCCAACCTTGTGCCTTCATTTTACATGTTTCCCTATCTCTTCTTAGGTTTCTGTAAACTATTATTTTCTAGAGGCTTGATCAGATTCAGGTGCAGTTCTTTTGGTTTTTGTTTCTTGGCAAGAATGTTTTCTGTGAGGTGATTGAATCACAATAGGAAGCATACCAAGTCTGGTCATTCCTCTTTGGGGAATGTGTTAATATTGACCAGTGGGTTCAAATATTGGCAGCCTGATCCATCCATTTAAAGTTTCCCATGAACTTTTCTTAATGGTTCAGCATCCCATTGACTGGATCCATTTATTTTATTAGGGAGCAACCCTCCTTAAATATAATACATACATTCTGTGGAGCAGGGGAAGAAATCTTTTGGTTTTTATAAAATTGAAAATTGAGGAAGAACTCGTTCAATTTTCCATTCAGTGAGGAAGCTCTTCTCCAGCCCACTTGGTCTGCCATCTTGAAGAAGACTGTCCTGCTGAACTTCCTGGAGAGGAAGCTCACTTTGTTCTTTAGCAGAGCTCTGTTAGGAAGCACCTCTTTGTACTGAGCCAAACTCTGCCTCCTGGCAGTCTACACCTGTTCTGACCCAGCCTTCAGAACAACCTGAAATTTCTCTCTTCTCCTTCCACAGGATAAATCTGAAAACAATGAGGATTCTTTATTTTAATATATACTTCCAGATCTTTCAACTGTCCCCAGAAAAATAATTTTCAGACCTTCGTCTAAGTTGATTTCCTTAGAATGCTGTGTGTGTGTGTGTGTGTGTGTGTGTGTGTGTGTGTGTGTGTGTTTATTTGAAAAGAACAAGTTACTCTTAGAGGGAATTTATTGGATGAGTAAATGATATACCTTGTCTTAAGGTGAGTTTTGCTCCTAAAAGCTAGAGGAGGGCAGATGGGAAGAACTAAGCCAGACAGTGACCCTGTCAGTCTTCCCATGTCAGCTCTTAACTTTTTTGTGGTCATTTGCTTCTTTGAGAATCTAGTGCTATCGGTGCTCTCCCCAGAAAATTTATCGATAAAAGTTTGCCTGTCTGGGTGTTCATAGACCTCCATACACATCTCAAAGCATCCTTGTATCTCAGAGGGTTTGAGACTTCTAGGTCCTCTTTCAACTTTGTGTAGTTGGATCCTGACCATGTGTGTTGGCATAGTGTATATGGTGAGGATTGGAGGTAGGAGTGAAGGAGGGCAGTAATTTTGGGCATTTCTGCCTCAGTAGACTTGTGTGTACCATTACTGCTCTGTTCCCCCATTCCCTATTCCTACTATTCTTCCTAATAGAGAGTTCTCCCCCTTTCCCATTGCGTAGTACTCCCCATGGGAAGAAGAGGTAGTGTGTCCTTCCATCATCTTAGTCTTCCCATCGAGGCTCTAGTTCCTCAAGTCTGTGATTTTTCATTCCTTTACAGTAATTACTAGATCTCAGACAAAATGATATGAAGTGTTAGATTTGATCATATTTGAACTTTATCTTAAACATTGCTAAAAATAAATGAGATCATTGGTTTGTGTTGTCAAGTGTATTTTAGTGGTAAAGATACCTTGTAATATACCAAGAAGAAGTGAAAATATAATTTTTGAAGGCTGATACATTGCAAAGAAATGTTGAATTATGTTTTGTATATATTCAATTAAATTTTATTTGAGTGCTTTAAATGTGTGTCAATACATAAAGGATCATTTAGAAATTGTGGAGAAGAAACTTTTAAATTAGTTCTACTGAAAGAGAGAGAGAGAGAGAGAGAGAGAGAGAGAGAGAGAGAGAGTGTGTGATATGTATTAGCAAGTTAATATATGCATCCACTGGAATAGTGTCAACCAGTGAGACTCTTGCTCTTCTCATTTGTGACTACAGATGTGGTAAAAGGTGAAAAGATTCTTCCGGTCTTTGATGAGCCACCAAATCCAACCAATGTTGAAGAGAGTTTAAAGAGAATTAAAGAAAACGATGTTCGTCTTGTTGAAGTTAATTTGAATAATATAAAAGTAGGTATACTAAACAAACAACATTTTGAATTGCGTTGAGTTAGGTAGATCTAGGATGAGAGCCAAGTAGTTTTGATATAGTATAATTCTTTCTACTTAAAGGTAAAGTTTTTTCTCCGAACAGTATGCTAACATAGATCCCTTCATATTTTAGAAATTAAAGTATTACAGTATTATTTGGACTTGTTTTTTAAAAAGTATCATATAAAAATGTAAACCCTACAGACTGTCAGTGCAAATTTCTCTGGCTTCCAAAGTACTGCTTACTTTTAGGAGCATTTGTCTTTTGGGATTTGTTTTTTAAATCGTGTTTCTTAAGGTATAATTTATATTTAGTAAAATTCTCCCTTTTTAGTGTATAGTTCTATGAGTTGTAACAAATGCATACAGTTGTACAACCATCACCACAATCAGATGTATTATAGAACATACCACACCCCTTTGTCCTCATTCTCTGACCCTATGTCTAGCCCCTGTCAATCACTAATCTGTTTTAAACCTGTCAATCACTAATCTGTTTTTCCCTATCATTTTGACTTCTCCAGAATGTCATATAAATATAATCACGTAGTATGTAGCCTTTTGAGTCTGGCATCTTTCAGTTAGCAAAAGCATTTGAGATTCACCGTGTTGCATATCAGTAGTTTGTTCCTTTGTATTATTGGATAGTGTTCCATTGTGTGGATATGGTGCAATTTGTTTATCCATTCACCAGTTGATAGACATATGGGTTGCTTCCAGTTTGGGTTGATTATGAGTAAAGCCACTGTATACATTCACATGCAGTCATGTTTTGTGTAAACATGTTTTCATTTCTCTTGAGTGAATACCTTGAAGTGGGCTTTCTGGGATCTTACAAGGAGGTTTTAAATGTACCTCTTGGAGGAAAGAAGGAAAAAATGAGTTACAAGGGCATAGGGATAGTTAATTACCAAAGAGTAAGTTCAAATTATCCCTTGGGTATTGGCCGTTGCGTAATAGCTTCATTACAAATTCCTCATTTTGAACCTTGTTTTATCTGAATTGCAGTTGGAGGGAGCATCTGGAAATTACAAGAACCTAGGGAATAAGACCTCTGCACTCCATTAGTGGGTGTTTCTTCCTGTGAGTGGAGGGAAAAATGCCTTGGAAAAAGCTAATATCCCTAGTTGCTCACTAATTTTATTCTTAAAAATTTAATTCTCATATATCTCTGTCTCTAAATTAACAGTAATGATCTGAAAATAACCAAGCTTCAGGGAATTGAAGTCTTAGTACTAAAGGGAAAAATTAGTGCCTTCTAGAACTATATCTTTCCACATTTCATGTAGTGTAGGGTTAATCTCTCTTAATAACTTGTGGCTTAAAGGACTGAGAACAAACAGTATGTCATCTGCCTCAGGAATCATACCCATTAGAGATGTGCTCCCATATCTTTCTCTTTGTAGAAAGCGGATCCACTTTGAATACTCAGGTGTTGACTTCTTTTAATATGAATAATTAAATGTAGAATAAGAAGGAGTTTCTTTAACCTAAATGCTAGAGAAATGGTGATATGTATGTACTCTGCTCTAGGTCAACAGTTTGTGCAAATGTACCGTAATACAGAAGTCAAATAGATATGGAGGAGGCTGAGTTATTTGTTTTCACTTGTAGACTAACTGTTGTGTGTTTATATAATTTCTGAGTACATTTTAACAAGAAATATAAATACAGATATATTTGAGTAATAAACCGAATGTCCTGAAAACTGACATGTAATAATGTTTCATATTATTATCTTTCAAGAATATTCCAATTCCAACCCTAAAAGATTTTGCAAAGGCTTTGGAAATCAACACACATGTGAAGCATTTCAGTCTGGCAGCCACACGGAGCAATGACCCTGTTGCAATTGTAAGTAAGCTACCATGGATAACACCTGAATTATGACTACATGCCAGGGTATGTTACAGAGGTGGCTGAACTGTGATTTTATGAACAAGATTTACTCCCTTTTTTCAGTTGATATTTAGCTTACTATTAGGCAATACCTGATTTACTACTCTTTTATGTTAATTTTTCCTTTATTTCTTTCCTGTAATTTTTTAAAACATAAATGGAGTCATGGAATATATGTTGTTCATCAACTTAATTTTTCACTCAACAGCAGTTCTTAGAGATATTTTTGTATCAGTACATAAAGTTCCACGGCATTTTTTAAAAGATTTTTTTGAAGAATTGGGGGAGGGAACAGTTTTGGGGAATCAGGGAAGAGGAACAGACAAGTTGCTGTCCTTTTTTTATTCTTCAGTCTAGTTGTGGAGGACGTCACTTCACTGTCTCATGCTGGTATTGTGATCATTGCGCTCTTCCCAGCTAAGGCAGATCATTGGACAGCCGCTCACGGCTGCCGGCCACTCACGGTAGCTCACAGCAGCCCACTGCAGCCCCTTATGCCATCGCCGGTGACTCAGCAGCCCAGCTGCAGGTCGAGCTGTTGTTCACCATCTTAGCTGTAGAGGGCGCAGTGTCACTCTACATGTGGGATCCAAACCGGCGGCCCTGCTGCTCAGAGCTCACGCTTCCAAGCCAAATCTTAACCAATGAGCCACTTGGCCAGCCCCCACGGCATTTTTCTAACAGCTGCAGAAGATTCCACTTATGGATCTATAGTGTTAGAATTTGTCAAATGTTTTTTCTGTGTCTCTTGAGATGATCATGTGGATTTTGTCCTTTATTATGGTGTATTGTGTTGATTAATTTTTGTATATTAAATCAACCTTGCATTCCTGGGATATATGCTATTTGATCATGGTGTGAACGTTTTTCTACACGCTTTGAGGCCACCACTTTCTTTGATTCTCCTCCTGCCTCACTGGACATCCCTGCTCTGGTCCCTATGCTGGTTCCTCCTCCTCTCCCCAATCTCTAAGCAGTGGAAAGGCCTCGGGCTCGATCATAGGCCCTTTTCTTTCTCTGTCTACACTCACTTTCTGAGTGAACTCATTCCATTTCATTGCTCTATATTATCTATATATATATTGATGATTCCCAGTGTTATTATTTCCAATCTGTAACTCTCTCCTGAACTCCATGCTTTTTTCCAGCTATCTGTTTAACAGCTTTACTTGGATGTCTAATAGACATATCAAATTTAAGTCCCAAACCAAACTTCTAACTTCCATCCCATATCTGCTTCTCTCACACTTTTTCTTTTCTCACTAAATGGCAACTTCATTCCTTCATTTGCTCAAGACAAAAAGAAAGGGAGTTACCCTTGATTTATCTTTCTCAAAACCTTAAATGTATGTCCAGCCCTGTCTTCAAAATATTTCTTGAATGCAACCACTTCTCACCATTTTCACAACTACCACCCTGGTCTAAGCCAGTATCTTCTCTCATCTGGATTATTGCTATAGCCTCTAAATTGAGCTGTCTGCTTCCATCTTACCTACCCCAAAGCCAACTCTTGACACAACATCAAAAGTGATTCTTTTAAAACTTAAGCTTAATTATCTCATTCCTATATTACTCAGAACCTTCCATCAGCTCACTGTCTGAATAAGTAAATAAAATGTTTCATTGGCCTTATAAGGCCTTCCATGAGCAGACCTCTCCTTCACTTGCCCCTTGTTTCATTCTACTGTAGCCCTACGGCCTTCCTACTCTTCCTCAGAAATGCCATGCAAGCTCCCAACTCAGAGCCTTTATACTTGTTCTTCTTACCAAGAACTTTCTCCCTCAAGATATCCCACATATTTCACTTCATCACTTTGTCTTTGCTCAAATATCACCTTCTAGGCAAGGCCTTTCCTGACCACCCTACATAAAATAGCAACCCAACCCCTACCCCCACCACTCCCCATCTGCCCTACTTTGCCTTTTTTCCTCCTCTGTGGCTCTTTTTACCATCTGACATTACATTTTGCTTCCTTATTTATCTGAATCCCTCCCTCCCCTACCCCCACTAGAATGCAAGTTCCATTAGGCAGGGACTTGTATGTTTTATTTCTGAATTTCCAGAGCAGTACTAATCAAATAATAAACCATCAATAATATTGGAATAAATACGTGTACAGAGGATGAATAAGGAATTTGTTCTAGGCCACATAGCTAGTTGTTGCTAATAGAAAGTAGAAACAAGTGTGTAGATATCTGTCCCAAGTCCTTTCTAGTATCCCTCTCCCTGCCCCCCATTGCCTTTTTTTTATTTGACCTTGCGTTTGACCCCTCTGAGGGGCTTTTTTATATAAACTCACATTCATATTCTAACTTCTGTCTTTCTTCTTCTCTCTTCCTCTCCCTTCCCCTCTCCCTCTCTCCCCCTCTACTTCCTCTTCTCACTTACAGGTTTCTGTTAGTTCATTAATATGGTGTTCATTAAGCACTGGCTCAAATGTACTACTGTATCTTGTGAGAAATGTAATGGAAGCTGATTGAAGACATAGCATTCCTTGAAGAATTGAATATTTGGTTAGCCCCTTCTCCGAAGTCTTTGTGCTCTTGCAGTTCTAGTTGTCTGATCTTTTTTGGCCTTCTGCCTTACACATTCCTTTTGGTCTCTGCCTTGGAAATTAGTTCATAATTTACCCTCATTTTGGCCTCGCAGTAAGCCAGCTGCAGCAGGACCCAAATAAGAAAAGATGTTCCAAAGAGACATTGATGAAGTTAGTCCTACACAGAAACTGACAGAAAGTATGAGACACTCAGGAGAAAGAAGCATGACGTAGGGTGTGAATGAACCTAAAAATGTGAAAAGCTGTGGAAAATGCTAACAACAGAGAATTACATGTGACAAAAAAAATCTAAAGATTGTGACAGGGTACATGTGCAAAGTAAATACATGTGAGACCTGTGAGGTAAGTGTCAAGCTAAAATAATCTAATGAGAAACAGTCAGGCAGTTATGTTAATTAGCATATTTGTTTATGGCATGTACAGTGTGTAATAGGTGCTGTTGAATTTTAATCTCCAAATATTTTCTTTAATTTCTAGGCTTTTGCAGATATGCTGAGAGTAAACAAAAATTTGAAGAGTTTAAATATGGAGTCCAACTTTATTACAGGAGCTGGTATTCTAGCACTGATTGATGCTTTAAGAGATAATGAAACCCTCACAGAGCTCAAGATTGACAATCAGGTCAGTGTGCTGCAGCAGTAACTTGGAGGAAGCTGCTGCCCACGTTGCTGCGTGGGGCCCGGGACTCAGGAGGCGGTGGGAGGAGGACTTTCAGGGAGCCGTTCAGGAAGCTGGTGGTATGAAAGGGCATGAGAGCACATGTGAGGCACCTAGAATATTAACTTAGTATTTATTTTTTGTATTCGTTCTTAGTATATTCATAGAGTTGTGCAACCGTCACCACTATCTAATTCCAGAACATTTTCATAACCCCAAAAAGGAGCTCCATACCCATTAGCAGTCACCCCCCACCAGTCCCTGGGAACCACTAATCTATTTTCTGTGTTTATGCATTTGCCTATTTTGGACAGTTTGTGTATATAGAATTATCTAATATGCAGTCTTTTGTGTCAGCTTTCTTTCATTTAGCAATATGTTCTGGAGTTTCATCCATGTTGCAGCATATATGAGTACTTATTCCTTTTTATGGCTGAATAATCTTCTGTTACATTTGGGTTTTCTACTTTTTGAATATTAGGAATAATGCTGCTGTGAACATTCTTATACAAGTTCTTATAGGAATGTGTTTTCACTTTTAATGGGTGTGGACATAGGAGTGGAATTGCTAGGTCATATGATAACTCTGTTTAACTTTTTGAGGAATAGCCAAATTGTTTTCCACCACAACTCCACCATTTTCCATTCCTACCAGCATGTCTGAGGGTCCCAGTTTTTCCAAGTTCTTGCCAACCCTCGTTACTGTTTGTCTTTTTTATTACTGTCATCCTGTGGGTATGAAGTGGTATCTCATTGTGGTAATCCACAATTTTTTGTGGATTAATGATCTATACCGAACTTTAAAATTTTGTTTCTCTTATGTATGTTATAAAAATTGGGGAAATTTAAAAAGACCAACAGAATCAGCATGTACCGCAATGTCTTACTTCGTCTTGACTTACCTTGAAAAGTATTTTGATCTAGTTTATTAATACTGTTCTGTATTTCTGATTATTCCAGAGGCAGCAGTTGGGGACGGCTGTAGAAATAGAAATGGCCAAGATGCTCGAGGAAAATACAAATATCCTTAAGTTTGGATATCAGTTTACGCAGCAGGGTCCCCGAACCAAGGCAGCTAATGCTATAACAAAAAACAATGACTTAGGTAAGACATATGCAGTATCAAATGAAATTTCTGAATTGTACCATTAAGCTAATGTATTAGAGGAACTTTTTTTACTTTTAAAATAAATTTTAACAGAGTGAGATTATTGGGCCTTTGTTTCTAAAGTCTGCACAATCCTTTTTATACTGATTGAATCAGAGTTCAGTTTAAGTGAGGTTGTAGTGATTATTGGGATGGTTAGTGGGTAAAGTTTACTTCCCGTGACAATCATTTCACAGCTTTAAGCGAACAAAGTTTTCTACAACAAGCATTACACTAAGTGCTTCCTATAATAAAGATTTTGTTGCCAGCTATAAGTCACCCCTGGGAGCTATTGAAACAAAGACTTCAACATTATAGGAACGTTTTTGCCCTTTTTATCAAACAGACCGAGGGAAAATTCAACTTTATTGATAAAATATAGAATAACTATAATTTTAACCCTTCTTATAGTCAGTGGTATGTAAATGTTTGCTATACTTACCAGTCTCTCTAACACAGCTATTACTGGGCAGTTGGTCTTGTCACTGCACACATTTAGCTCAGTAGTCTCCCATTCTTGCATGGTTCCTATTGAATTGCTGAGGCTTGTGGCTTCTACTTGAACTATATTTTCCAGCCAAGGCTGAATTCAAAAATATGATGCTTATAATTTTGTTTCTACATGTTTCCAAAAATCAACTCTTAAGTATGGTGTTTGTCATTGAAATACTCATATTTTAAAATATGCGTTAGACAAGAATTAAAATAGAACTTCTTAAAGGGAGTAACATTTCAAAGTGATGCAGTTCATTTAAGCTTCAGCCACATTTGAATTGAATTTGTATTCTTTAAAGGTTTTTGGAGCAGAAAAAATACAGCTTCGTAATCCAGATCACTGGGGAAAAGAAAATACTAGCTTAAACTCTTTCTGTCCTTTCATGACTATAGTTTCCCATAGAAGATTTTAGTCTCTTGCTTTTTAAAAGAGAAAATTGGTGTGTTTTGGTGTATTTTTGATTCTAGATGGCATGTGCAAAGTCATGTTAATTATTTTAGTATTGGTTCACTAGTTGGTTTCTGTATTTTCCTTCAGGTGTTTAATTTTGCTTTTTAGAATCATGTTTCCCAAGTCTGACTAAACTTCACAAATAATTGGAGAGCTTCAAGACATATAGATTATTGGCTTGAAAAAAGTTTTTACTTAGTAAGTTAGTTATACTTCATTGTAATTATCTATTTTCAAAGCTTTTTTTTAAAGTTTTTTGAGGGCAGGGACCATGTCTATCTGTTGAATCCACAACTTTCTTAAAACCATGCCTGACAATAGTAGGTACTTAATAAAGATTTCTGAAGTGAATAAGGAAAGCGATAGAAATTGAACCCTGCTTAGAGTTACAATTTTCTAGTAACTGCAAAGCCATAAACTTAAGCAAAAAGCATCCTCTGTTTTTCCTCTCCTCTGAAACTACCTTAGCTGTCCCAGGATCCCAACAGATTTGTAGCCCCAGCCATTTCTGTCACCTGTGTCCCTCCCAGCAGGCAGGTGGTCCCAGCAGCTGTCATTGCAGGAGAGCAGCACAATGAGAACCACGTCAGTGACAGGGATGCCAGCCTGTGCAAGGCCTCAGCACTTGTGCTCTTCTGAGGGGCCTGTTGTGGCAGATGGGTGATGAGGGGACAGATAAAAACTATTTCCTAGACTGCTTTGTGTTGACACTGAGCAGTTGAGTAGCTGTCCAAGGCCGTGTGTGACAGACGTGAGGAGGCCGTGCTAAAGAAGTTGTGGTCTGACACAAAGCAGAACTGAGAACCAAAAGCTTTGTGCAGGTAGCTCTGTTGACCACCCCCACCACCGCTCCACCCCTCCCACCACCATCCACCTCCACCCAATGCTGTTTCATTCTGATCCAAACTAGATTTTCAGACATGAAATCTCTATTCTCAGGTATGAAATGAGAATGAGTACATTCCTACAGTGTGGAATTGCATGGATAAAAGGTCAGATTTGGGAGCAAGCAAGTTATTTACATGCTGAGGACAGCCTGCAAATTTTTTTTTTTTTAAAAATTTTTATTGGGGAATTGGGGGGATGGGAACAGTGCTGGGGAATTGGGGGAAGGGGAACAGACAAGTTGCTGTCGTTTTGTTCTTCAATCTAGTTGTGGAGGATGTTGCTTCACTGGCCCAAGTTGGCACCATCATTGCGCTCTTCTCTGGCGAGGCAGATCAGTCGCCGGCTTCTGGACGGCCGCTCACTGCGGCTGCTGGCCGCTCACGCTGGCTGCTGGCTACATACGGTAGCCCATGGCAACCCACTGCCACAGGGAGTGCAGCCTACACCGTCGCCGGCGACTCATAGCAGCCCAGCTCCAGGTTGAGCTGTTGTTCAGCATCTTAGCTGTGGAGGGCAGTGTCACTGGCCCTCATATGTGGGATCCGAACCGGGGCCCTCTGGCATCCCAAGCGAGTTCTTAACCATCGCGCCACTCAGCCGGCCCCAGCCTGCAAATTTTATAACTGACTCCCATAGCAAGAGGCTGCCTCCAGAATAAACTTCTTAGTACTTACCACTTGAAGCTAACAATAAGAAAGAGATGTCAGCAGATTAAGAGGGAATGCTGGGAGAAGCACTTAGATTACATGGTAAAGAACTTAGATTTCTTTGGATTTTATGTGGGAAGCATTTGGAAGCCATTTTAGGCCACTGGATACATGATAAAAATGCTAGTTCAAAAAATTATTCTTATTACTCTTCTAGAGATAGAGAAGATACGAGGTTAGTTTTATTTCCCAGCCAGCCCCCAGCCAACGGCTGGACAAGCTCTTACGCACGCCATGGAGTGTCTGGTCTCAGCCATTGAAGGCCAGTAAGAGGAGCCAGCAGTCAGAAGCGCATGAGAGCAGAGCACCTGTAGCCTGGCCAGGAGGCCAGGTGCATCTATTGGCTTTTCATTCTTCTGTAAAACAGTCGATTCAAGCTGAACAATGACAGCTGCCTTCCTACTTGCTTCCATAGACAGAATAGAGTATAAAATTAATAGACCAAAAATCTAACTTAAACAGAGGAACTTACTGATAAGAGTATCAAAACCAATAATGTGTAAATGCAAATTCTGTAACTGTAAAAGCTAAATTGGCTTTCCACAGCCTAAAAAAGATGGCTTGCCAGGCTGTCAGGACCCTCCCATAACCCGTCTGTGGTAGGTGATGAAGCTGAGTACTCTCTGTGGGGTGTTGACTGTGTTCTCAGTACTGCGCTAAGCAGCTTGCTGTGCCTTTAACTTCCCAGCCATAAGGCACAGACACTATTATTCTCCTGTTACAGAGAATGAGCTGAGGCTCAGAGAGGTTCACTCACTTGCCAAGGAGCACACTACAGAGAAATGACAGCACCATGATTCCTACTCTGTTTGTTGCCGGCTCCAGAGCCTGTGCTTTTTGTCCTCTCTTGATAGGGCTTGGCCACCATGCTGAGGAGCCCTGACCTGGGGCTCTGGGCAAAGCTCCCTGGTGGTTGATGGGTGAGAGCAAAGGTAGCAAGACCCTAAAGTGGAAGGCTGTGCCCTGCCATGGAACACAGCCTAGTGGTTCGGGGTCACCAGTCCATGAGGAGGCTGGGGTGCATGTGCCTCAGCTCTGTGCTTTGTCCTCTACTCCATCAGATGGACTAGCTGGCTGACCTCTGGCAGCCACACTACATGGTAGCCAGCTGTGATCTCACCACATTACCAGGGCCTAAGAGTTTTATCACTTTGCATTTGTTGTTTTGTCAGAGCTCTGAGCTGGTTCATTTTGTAGGAGACAAGAGAAGGAAAATGTGGAGTGCAGAGTAGCAAGTCACCTAGAAAAGTGACAAAACTGTTTTTGGTATGTTCTTTCACAGACTAAGGAAATAAATTGTAGTGTCTAATCAGAAGAGCATGCAAATAGTTACTGTTAATACTTTCTAAGCCCAGCTGCCTGAGAGCCATTTCAGAATTTAACACAATAATTCATCATTTTTAATGGAGGTATAAACTTTTTTAATAAGCAAATGAGACAGGCACAGTGACTTGAAGGTGGTAGCTAAACACTGTTTTAGATTTCTAGCAGGGCCGTAAGCACAGGTGAGCTTAGGACACGTAGTTCTCATTTAGAAGCCCCGTATTTCTCAACAGGTAAATGACAAGGATGAAGGAGGTGAAATTTTTTATTTTAATGGTCACGTGAACTGGAAACAGGCATTTCAATTTTGTATTGTCTATAACTGGATTATACAGAAACTTGTTTGTAACAAGCAAGTTAACCTTGTACAAACTAACAGATTTCAAAAATACTTTCTTTTATTTTTTCTCATAGTTCGCAAGAGACGAGTTGAAGGAGACCACCAGTAAGTCCCCCAAGGTATAACCTTTGGAAGACTTCGAAAGCTCACCAAAGGCTTGTGTTGGTGATACCAGATGTAAAACTTTCCTGGGTAGAAGGGAAAAGACTGGAAATCTTTCTTTCTTTTTCTAAACTACATGTATCTTTTTTTTAGTTTGGTACAACTTTCAAATTGTAAAATCAATAGTAGGTGATATTTTATATTTTAAAGTGTTTTTTCTACTTTCTGCTAAAATCCATTTTAATTTAGCTTGAGTGATTTATGTTGGATTTTGGGTTAAGAAATACAATTATTAAAAAACAGGAAGTCCTAGAGAACAATATGAACACTTTAAGAACCAATCTTTCTTAAACCCAAAAGGGCCGTCGCTGATATCAGGACTGCTGTTGCACCTCTTAGGTACAAGGCATTTCCTTATTCTAGGACATGGAGACTTTTCCACATTTTAGAAGACATGAGCTTGGCACAAATGTGCTTTGTGCTTCTATTAAGAAAGCCCAATGCCAGAATTTTAAAACAGATTGACTCAAAAATCTCATCATCTGTTTAGAAGTAAAAGCAGATCTCTAGGAGAGAAAATAGTCTCCTGTGCATTTCGGGTTGCTGCACTTGTCTGATGTGTTTTAAAAGGATAGTGACATCTAAATTCATTACAGTTTTTATTTTATTTAATAATGTGGGCATTATTAAGTTTTTGTGAAAGCCCATAGTTAAAAGCACCTGAATAGGAAAGCTATTTTCTTTCCTGAGAAGGCATATAGCCAACTCTCGGTTATTTAGGGTAAAACAAAAAAAGAAAGCTGTTGTTAAATACATGAAATCAAAGATAACAAACATGATGGAGGTTAAGTCTGAGGAGCACACAGAACAGTCATTTAACTGATGGTTACTGTAAATGAGAAACTGGCATGTATATAAACCAAGTGTTGCACAGTTTAGTGAGAAGTTTCTTTACGCAATGCAGAATTCTTTAAACGGTATTTAAAAAAAACAAAAAAACGGTATATTTAATCACTTGCTACAAATTTTCCAACCAGTAAGGAAAACAGATCTTCTTCATAAGCCCAATTTTTACTCTGTTTCCTTTCATCTTGTACTTTTTTGTCCATATTGTGTAAAAGTAATTTCTCATAACAAAGGTTGTCTTCCTGTTACTCAAAGTATGAAAGTGACAATTGAAGCGTACTGTGCTGGGAAGACTGACTGCAGCACCACCAGTGCAATAGAGGATTTGGACCTGTATCCAGGCCGTTTCCAGGGCAGCCGCAGAAGCAGGAGATGGAAGCATCACCACCGCTACTGAAGGCAGGGAGGGGAAAGGAATCTGAGCAATCCTGGCCTCAAAAATGCAGGCCTGTCTGTATCACTAACAGGGAGATTTTTCTAAAGGGAAGATCTCGTTTCAGAGGAGTGGAGAGGTCTGTAGTTAATGTTTGAAATTGAATTACAAAATGTCTACCCCTCTGGCTTGGGGTGGACAGTTTACCCAATGAGGTAGGCAGCTTCTTGTGTACTATGGTAATAAGCCTTCTTAAGGTGTTTTTGTTTCTTTGAATCAGTGTCCAGTGCTTTAAAGGGGCCAAAGATTTACTTTGCACTATTCCCTTGCGGTTATAGGCTGCTGATTTTTTTTTTTTTTTCAGTTAGCAAGTTTCTTTCTCTCTCCCTCTCTCCCTCCTTTTCATATACAACTTTGGAAATGTACTTGATTTAAGAGACTGCACTGTTCCAGCAGGGTGGGGCGCAAGCATGGAGCAGGTAGGTTAGGCTACCATTACACTTTCAGCTAGGCTGCCTTGCTTGCCCTGTCCTGTAAGACAATACATTGATAAGTATGTTACCCCTTCCTCCCATAAGTTGTTTTTTTTGTTCTTTTTTTTAACATAGGTAGGTAGAATTGTATATCATACTTATGGGTAATATCTTTTTCACTTATTATTTATCAAAGTTTGAAGAAGTTGAGTGTTTTGCTTGTACCATTCCAGTTCGGAGTTACAACAGTTCATTATGTAATTGAAGAAAAGATTTCTTCATAAATAACTTTAAAGATGAACATTCATCCTATTGAATGCAGAAAAATCTTTCAAGAATTGTAATTACAAGGGAGAAAACTGATGTTTACTTTGATCTTTAAAAATCCGGCACCTCTTAACCTTTTAATAACTCTCAGAATTTCTACATTGCTCTAAAATTTTGTAATAGATTACGGTTGATTTTTTTAAATCAAGTAGTCTTGATTTTTAAACCAAAGGTATTCTAAGACCTTAAGTTTTGTAGTCTAACCAGTTTAAACTTATCTGGTTATCTAATCAAAAATATTCTTTACATTATTAAATTGCTGTTTTTTAAAAGTTTGTAACTTCCCGTTTTATAAAATTTTATATTCATATTTGACGTTCTAAGTTTTCCATTATGTCTACATGAAATTGTATGTATTTTAAAAGTTAATATTAACTGCTAATATTTGTTATTAAAATGGATTTTGGTGCTATATACTTGTAGCGAAAGCCTGGTAGAAATCTAAAATGTAGGTGAAATACATTTTCTAAGGGTGCCTGTCATTTAAAAGACCAAGTAAACATTTTGTGTTTAAAAAAATTAGATTGTTAGAGACTTCAAGAATTACCTTGATGGTTAAATTGCAGATTCTTGTTATTTGAATGAAATAACCCGCACATTTGCTTTATGCACTGTGTGCACTCTGGAAAAGTTACATGTAAATAGAACTCTGTAAATCATTTTTCCATTGACAGTATCTGATGTATTTTCATTTTTAAAAAGGGATGCCATGGTATAAAAAAATTAGAAGAAATGTTTTGATAAAATGTTAGTCATGTTCTATTGTACATTATTTTAAACCCTTGCAGCCATTAAAATAAGATGAAAAGATTCATGAGGTTTCATAAAATCTTATATTTTTGGCTCTGTGTTCCCAGGGCTGCCTCACTTTTCCTTATAAAACCACCGTTACCTCCGAGCAGATCCACGAGCATGCTTTTTCTGGAGTCTTTAGCAACTGCCATTCTCTTTAGGTTCAGTACTGTCCAACTTCGCTCCTTCTCACAATGCCACTTCCCTTAAAAACTTTTTTTTCTAGTTTTATTGAGTTATAATTGACATATTGTGTTAGTTTAAAGTATACAACATAATGACTTAGTATAGGAATATATTACAAAGTGATCACACAATAAGTTTAGTTAACATCCATCACCTCACATAGGTAAAAAAGTTCTTTTTCCTAGTGATAAGAATTTTTAAAATCTACCGCTTTAGCAACTTTCAAATATATAATATAGTATTGTTAACTATAGTCACCATGCTGTGCATTACATCCCCAGGACTTACTCCTTTTTAACTGGAAGTTTGTTATCTTTTGACCACCTTCGCCTGTTTACCTCATCCTCACCCCCTGCCTCTGACAACTACCAGTCTGCTCTGTTTCCATGAGTTCAGCTTTTTTAGATTCTCATTTGTCTTTCTCTAACTTATTTTACTTGGCATAATGCCCTAAAGGCCACTTCACTTTTGAATAGTATTAACCAAAGACATGACATCCACGAGACGGGGCCCTTTTTTAGATTTGTCTGCTTGAGAATTATTTTTTTAAAAAATGGGCACACATACATATGCTTGCACACACACATTGCATAAAAACCTTTATAATTTCAAATAAATGCTCACTGTATATTTTTCAGTCTTTTGGATAAATTCTATTTGGTTTCAGTTATATTAAAAGCTTGAAAATTACCCTTGTAACAATGCATCATCCTTTGTCACATAAAATAAGTATTTAAATGCATTTATTAATACTAAAATATCCAAAGTGTTATAGATGCTTCTTTATTTTTTTCAATTTTTATAACTATAAAAGCAGTAAATTTTATAACACTGATGTTTAAATATTACAAAATATCATTAACCCGGTTCATAACAGCATAGTGGTTCCTTTTGAGGAATATGTAAGATGGGCATTTAGAACTTAACCACTTCATACTGGGATAAATAATTTTAATAAAGTTTATCACATATCCTATAGACTTGGACTTTTTGAAAATCCCTTTAATTCAAAAGTTCATTCCTTACACACAGACACACCTTTTCAAGAACAAGGTTATTAGTGTCCCTAAATTATTCCATCCCACCCTATTAAGTTAAACCATATAAAATTGCCAATACCTGAATATGTTTACCCATAAAAATAGTAATTTCATATGGTTCAATCTAATACCATCAGTACTAGGCCAGGTCTGTCTATGAAACTGAATTGAGTTCACAAATGTGAAGACACAGGCTCCTATGTTACAGTGCATTCTGGACCTGATTAGCAGCCAATCCTGCTTTTAAAAAGTAGAGATTATTATTACAGTAAAGCAGAGATATCAGTCACCTGTATCCACCAACCAAAATCAATGAAATGTGTAATGATTTGAGGAAATTTGTAGGGAAAAGTGTCAATTTATTGGGTTGTCGGAAAAGTCACGACATATTTTGTCTGTTTTTCAAAGGTCATTTATTTATATAAACAAAGATCAATCAATGATATATTGTCCGTTTTGTTCGATAACCTTTTACCATGTTTCAGTGAGCTTCATAATTCCTTGTTCATAGAAGGACCTGTCTTTATTTGTGAAAAACTGAACAAGTAGCTGATTTACAGCCTCATCTGAATTGAATGTTATACCACGCAAGGAGTTTTAAAGAAAGAGAAACAAGTGGAAGTCTGACGGCGCAAGGTCAGGCGAGTATGGTGGGTGTGGCAACACATCCCATCCAAGCTCCAATAATTTTTGACGGGTGATCAGACTTGTGTGTGGTCTCACGTTGTCACGATGGAACACAACTCCTTTACGATTAACAAGCTCTGGACGTTTCTGGATGATGGATTTGTTCAAACTGTCCAATTGCTGACAGTACACATTCAAATTGATTGTTTGGTTCCTTGGTAGAAGCTCGAAAAACACGACACCTTTAAAATCCCACCACACAGAGCATAACCTTCCTCTGATGAATGTCTGCCTTCAATGTGATTTGAGGCGAATCATCACTTCAGGACTAAGACTATTTGCATACTACATTGTTGTAAACAATCCACTTCTCATCACCAGTTATCAGTCACTTCAAAAAAAGGATCGTTTTCCTCACGTTTAATGAGCATACTGCAGATGTTTATACGCTGTCAAATGAACTTCTTTTGAGTTCATGCAGAACCCAAATATCAAGCTTGCTTACGTATCCCAGCTTCTGCAGGTGGTCGTGAATGCTTGAATGATGGATGTTCAATGTTTTTGCAATCTCATGGCGTGTAGCATGGGTTTGACTCAATGCCTTTATTTTGTCGTCATCAACCTCGGTGGGCCTCCCTGACTGAGGAGCGTTGTTAAGATCAAAATCACAAGCACGGAATTTCGTGAAACATTCGTTGGCACTGATGTTCTTGTAGAGCATTGTCACCGTAAACTTTATGCAACTTTTCACAAGCTTGATGCGCATTCTTCCCTTTATGGAAGTAAAACAGTAAAATATGGCAAAAATGCACAATTTGATCCATCTTCAACTTGTAAAATCTCCAAAACTCAACCAAATCGCTCAATTTTTTTTTTTAGAATGAAGCTAGAACTGTCAGCTGTCAAATGACATAGCAATAACTTAGATGCGAATGACTAGTATTTCCACGAATGAACTAGTGCCATCTGTCGCAAACTTGCATCATGACTTTTCCGACAACCCAGTAGTTTAAAATGTTCACAGTTCTGAGACTTAGGGGACTAACTTCTCCTTGACTCTTCAGTGTTGGCTGCCTTCTGAGGATGGCTGTTGGATTACATTCACTTTGAGGAAGGAAGCCTGGCTGCCTGTCCTCTCTGGTAAGTTGAAAGCTCAAGCACTTGAGTTGTCAGGTAACCTCAGCTCCTGCGAGTCCAGGTGGATGTGGTGCCAGGACCTGTAGCCATGGAACTACCGTGCCCTCATGCTCAGCCTGGTAGCACCCTGCCCCTTTAGGTGCCAAATAATAGGAGTGGCCAATCACATGAGGGTCCAAAATTGCCAAACATCTTTTGTCCTTCAGATGTTAAGTTTTCCTGCATGTCTGCAAAGGTTGAGGCCCTAGAAATCCCAGCCTGACTCCTCCACCCCAGTCCTGTCTGCAGACATAGCAGAGCCTCAAGGCCAGCCCTTATAAAGGTGACCTGGGCCAAGTGGCTCAGTTGGTGAAGAGTTAGTTTAAGAGGGCGAGCTTTGAGCAACAGGGCCACCGGTTCGATTCCCACATGGGCCAGTGACAGTGAGCCCAAGCTGAGCTGTCGCTGAGCTGCCACCCGGTGGCAGGATGGCTCAGCTGGTGAGAGCACATGCTCCTAACAACAAGACTGCCTGTTTGATGGTGGGCTACACCCGCCCGCAACTAAGATTGAACTCAGCACCTTGAGCTGAGCTGCTGCCCAGATGGCTCAGTGGATAGACCATGCACTCTTAACAACAAAGCTGCTGGTTAGACTCCCACATGGGATGGTGGCTACGCCCACCCGCAACTAAGATTTTAACACAGCACCTTGAGCTTAGAGGCCACGAGCTGCCGACTGGCACCCTCCACAACTAAGATTGAAGAACAACAACTTGGCTGGTCCCCCTCCCCAATTCCCCAACACTGTTCTCC
>NW_017731362.1:3991169-3995812 GCF_001890085.2 Hipposideros armiger
TGTGCAGACACTCTACAGCAGTTCTCAACCTGTGGGTCGCGACCCCTTCAAACGACCCTTTCAGAGGGGTCACCTAAGACCATAGGAAAACAAAAAGATATTTACATTACAATTCATAGCAGTAGCAAAATTACAGTTATAGAGTAGCAATGAAAATAATTTTATGGTTGGGGGTGACCACAACACGAGGAACTGTATTAAGGGGTCGCGGCATTAGGAAGGTTGAGAACCGCTGCTCTAGCAGGTCAGGTTTCCCCTGGGCAGCGGTCAGGACTGGAGGGACACTTCCTTGTCTATACTGACTAGGATTTCTATCATATTATATTTGTAATACAGTCCTCTGCTTCCTTAGTACTTTACTCTCTGTGTCTAAAATTCAGTAGTTTAAAGCTTGCTGATTTTTTAAAAAGACGGCTGTTGTTTTCCCAGTATGCTTTTAAAGTTTTAAATATATTTTTTATATGAAAAATGAACACCTCCCTTATACAAGTGACCAATGTTTAACTGAACATTTCTGTTACTGCGATCTTGACTCCTATCTGTATCTCCAGAAACCTAGAGAGGGACGCATGTTACGTGTTCAGAAAACACTGAAGAAATTAATATGGCTTATGGGCAGTAACAGTGATTCACTTTTATAGTTAAGACTTGACATTTCTTTGCATTTGTGATCTTATAAGTGGAAAAGGAAATAATGGGAAAATATTTTAATAACATGGAAATGGAATAACCCTCCACTACAATTTTACCCAAACAATAAAGACACCCAGTTACCCCCAATGAACATGGCAGGTGCCTGGAACTACCATGAGCTATTCCTGGTTCTCCAGTCAAGACTTGATGTGTCTAGGGCCCTGGCACCTTTCTCACAGGCCTTTCCATCTACCGGGCATGCCCGCCCTGGCCAGTGTGTCCTACAAACTAACACTCTTTCTTCAACATCCAGCAAGAGGTCTCCTCTGAGCAGCCTTCCAGCACCCATCCAAGCAGAGGTGTCAGGCTCTCCTCTGGCCACTCCTAGTCCTGTCACTGCACTTATGTCACTGAGCTTCAGTGAAATGTGTAGACATGTGTGTGCTCCTGGGCTGTGAGCTCCTCTTTATTCCACAAGGTGATTTGTGGGTACAGAGTAAACCCCTTAGAATTAAATAAATTTGCTTTTACCTCATCGCTGCTGAGTTGCTTTGCTCTCGGTAATCTTTGAGACTTATTTTCTTCTGATTCTTCATCGCTGTCTGATGAATAGATTCTGGCCTGTTCCTCTGAAAGCAAAGGAACTATAGACATGAGACTGACCTCCCAAGATGAAGACCCATTTATTCCTGAATTTTTCTTCTGGTGAATATTACTTCCCAGTGTACATTTTCCCTTGAAGAGCCAACAATTTTAAGTTTCGATGAGAACATACGTAAAACTTTCAGACATGCTGAAGTGACTTAAAGTTGAGGTTTTCTTCTCAGATTGATCACTTTTAAATACCCAAAAGGCTTTAGCACACATTTTTAAAACCTATCAAGTTTAATTATCGGGTCCTTAATTATGTAAGCAGGCAAACTGCCTATTACACAATTTCTTCCAGAAGGACACAAATTATGTAATTCATTTTCTTTATTTTGGCGGTGCCTTATTTTTCCAGCTAAGCTATTCTGAGGGAATGTGATCCTAACAGAAACAAAAATAAAACGCCTCTGTACTGCAGTCCTAAGGAAAGAGTGGCCGGCCGGAGAGTAAGAGCCCACCAGGGCAGAGGCAGGGCAGAGGCAGGCCCTGCGGCCCCGAGAAGAAAGGCCACCTCCACACCTGACTCACCTCCCAGTTCCCCGTGGTACTGGTTTTCAATGGCTTCATCGCCTTCCTCCTCCTCGTCACTGCTGGGGTCCCTTGGCCCCTGCTGGTTCTGCTTGTTCTGCAGACAGACTGTTGTCCTCTGGTGAGATGACCTCACACGTTTGTGTTCTTTCTGAAGGAAGCAAACGATTTAACTTGAACTACCTTTGTGCCTACTTGAACTTATTTTTACTACATTTAGCTATGTTCGGAGCACAATTCTCTCCATTCCACACGTTACCACACACAGTGACATCTTGCTTGGCTCTAAGGCGTGAAGGCAACAAGAGGGTGAAGAGGCAAAGTCTCCCTCATACCAACCACCCCATCAGAGCCGGCACAGACATGGCCTTGGGAGCTGCAGCGTCCCCTGCGCTGCCAGTCAGAGCACAGAGGGCGGCGACCAGCCTGAGCAGTGTCATCCATGCCCAGCGGACGCCTCAGGGAGGCTGTTTCCGTTCACCGGAGACACACACCTGACTTGCCCAGGCTCCTCCAAACTACCAGTGCCCACATACTCCTATCTGGGCCCCTCCACCCAGAGGGCTCCCCACTGCTCCTGACGACAGGATGGGAAGGTGTTGGTAGGGGAGGGTCCCAGAGCCCCGAAGTAGAGCCTCATCCCCTTCCATCTACCCGGCACTCCATATGTTGGGGTTCACAAGGGAAGGCCAGTGTTGAATGAGTCAGAAATGTNAAAAAAAAAAAAAAAGGTGACCTGAGTGACATCAACATGATAGTAGAGTGAGAAGACTCCATTGTTTCTCCCCTTAAATTTATAAATCAAAACAATTATAACTCTACAAAGAATCATTTGCTCAACACAAACATGCCTGAAAGATAAACATCTGGGCATATTGGAACGAGTAGGGGAGGTAGGATGGGGTGGCTGAGGGAGGACAGGGATGGTGGCGGCAGATGCTGTTCAGTGCCCACATGGCTCCTCCAGTGAGCTCGGTAACTGGAGAAGTTGAGCTGCTGTCCTCACACTATAGCCTGGTGCCTGAAAGGGGCAGAAGCAGTTTCCCTCCAGGAATAGGCATCTCCCTTCCCCCTTCGCACCTCACAGAGCCAGGTACAGGTAGCTGGGAAGCTTTAAACGAAAAGATGAAATATTGCCATTTGCGACAACAGGGATGGATCTTGAGAGTTTATGCTAAGTGAAATAAGTCAGACAAGAACCATATGATTTCATCTACATATGGAATATAAAAACCAACAAATGAACAAACAAGCAAAAAAAAAACCAAAAACAAGCTAATAGATATAACAGAAGTGGTTACCAGAAGGGAAAGGAGGTGGAGGGAAGACAGAGCATAAAGGGGGTCAAATATATGGTGATGGAAGGAGATTAGACTTCCAAGTGGTGAGCACACAATATAGTATACATATGTATTAGATATATACCTGAAACTTATCAAACAATGTCACCCCAATTTAAAATTTTTTGGGGAAAATAAATAGCCAACCTTACAATTAAATCGTGCTAGTACCTCTCAGTGTTCTGGATGAGTCTCTAACTTGCCTTTCAGGAGCTAGTGCTAATTATGGATGAGTTTACTACACAACCATGAAATTAATGCTTTAAAAGTATAAAAAGGAGGGAAATACATAAATCAAGTTTTTTACATGATGAGATGATGGGACATTTTGTTTTCTTTAACCGTTTCTATTTTAACATTTTAAAAAATATATCTAATTAGTATTCAATTTTCAGAGGTAGAGAAATATAAACATTAAATAATGATGGATTTACATGGTCAAGTCCAAACACCACCAAGTTGGGAAAACCGACTTCAGAGAAGTTGCCCAAGGTAACACCGATGGTTTGTTCATTCAATAAATACATTCCAGCTACTGCTCTAGTCACAAAGTTAGAAGTTAAATCTAGTGTGTTTCCCACTGCTTTTTTCTCTAAACCTGTAGTGGCTGCTGATCTCAGGTAGGTATTTTGGGTGTCTTTCTCCATAAGGTCATTAATGTACCTGCTCCGCATGTTGGTGGTTGTGCGTAGAAGCCTCTTGTCTCAAAAATGCTGATTTTTTTACTTGGGTAGAAAAAACTTTGGACAGCAGTCTTAAGTTCTTTCAGCCTCAGCTTCCACATCTGTAAAATGGAATTAGCCCCTGCCCTTCAAGTTGTTCTGAGAATTAGGATTCGTAAGGCCCATGCAGCACCTGGCAAAGCACCCAGTGTCCAGTAAGCCCTCCTGTGCTGTACCTGCTTTTCCAAGGTCACAGGCGACCTTGTGGTCAGTGGCAAGTTAGTGCCATGCCAACGGAGACACAGAAGGGCCCTGAACCCAGCTAGACAGGGCAGGGAGGACATCCCAGAGGAGGCAACACTGGAGCTAACCCTAAGCTCACCTCTGGGCAGGGTCAGGGGATGGGGTGGGGCAGAACAGCAGGAAGGCATGAAAACCTAAGACCCAGAGCAAACAGTTACAAAATAAACTCCTCATTTGGGAAAAATGGATTTTCTAAAGTCACACACTTGTTTTTGAACATTTTTTTAATTCACAAGTAGGATTATGCAAAAGCAACTCAATTAGTCATTTCAACCAGAAGAAGTCATCACTTTTAAAAGAAACTGTTGAAAACAACACATACAACGAGTGCACACTTTATGCTTCTGTCATCGTCTTTCTCTTCACTCCCTGCTTTCCTATTTCTGGAGGGTTCTCCTGAAAAGATCGGAGAAATAAGAGGTAAAATTCAACATCAAAAGTTTCTGGATGAGCTGGCCAAGTGGCTGAGTTGGTTAAGAGTTCACTCAAAGAGTGTGAGCTCTAAGCAACAGGCCCAGCTGAGCTGCCA
>NW_017731362.1:3999072-4012660 GCF_001890085.2 Hipposideros armiger
AAAAAAAAAAAAGAAATGTCCTTTTGAATTTCCTATATTACTTCCTATCTGGCTAACACAATTCTGTGATATCTGTCAAAGGCTACATTTTTTACATTACCAGTTTTCCTCTGAAATTTCATAGGATGAAGAGAACGCCTGAGTGTCTGGTTTGCTATTTCTCAGCAGGCCACTGACAAATGACATTACTATGGTTAACCACTCCCTGATAACTACAAGAAATAAACTGGCTGTGGCAAAAAATGGTGAACTGATATTCTGGACAGTATAGCTCTTAATATCCAAAAAAAATCCCAGGATAAAGTGTAGCCAACATACCTTAATCTTTTCTGTGTGTTGGCATTCAGGATCACAACCAGCAATGGGCAAGATTCTAATCTTCTGTGTCCCTGAGCCTCTATTAGCAAGTGGCAGAGTCATCTTTCTATGTGTGGCACAGCCTACAGAGTGAGGTCTGCCGAAAAGTGGACAAAAACATCTGTTGACTAAGAACATTTGGAGGCAATCATCCAGCACAGTGTGGACAATGACCACTTCCCCTTGAGCAGAGCAGGGAGGCGGGGCCTGGTGTTTCTGAACCTCCCTCACTCTCTGGGGCCCCAGGAAGCCCCTCCCTCTGCCCCACCTCCCTGGAAGAGCTGACGGGTGAAATGAGACTGGAAGGGAGGAGGAGCGGCACAGTCAAGGGGTTTTACAAAGAAAACCCCTGACTACAATCACAGAGGGAAGAAATATGAAATCTGTTCCATGAGGGAGACACAGAGGCCAGAAGGCACAATTTAAGAACTGAAATGAGTCCGTGTGAATAAAATTGGAAGGAAGGTCAAAGCAAGGAGGCAGGTCACAGTGAAGGTCGGGCACGCCTGACAGCTCAGGGCCAATAACAGAACAGGAGGCCCTAGCGCAGAAAGCAGTGCATTGCTACTAAAGGAAGGCAGATTTTAAGTACATCAGAAGAAAGGATGGTCCTTCAGAGAGTCGCTGAAGAAGAGCATGGCTGTAGAGAGATAGGACGTTTAGGAGTGAAATTGTGCTGGGCAGTCAAATGTTATCCCAATATGGAGCATGGGGCACAATGAAAAATAGCACGCTGTAGAACTCCTTGTCTTTTAGGAGGCTATTCTAGAAGAGATTATTAAGAGGTTGGGTTTGAGCAACACTTACTGTGTCAGGTCTCTGCCCTACATAATGTTCTATGTATTAATTGATGTAGTTGATACAATGTCCCTTTGAGGTGGATGTGATTATCTCCATTTTATAGATAAGGAAACTAAAACTGAGTGAGATCGAGATGCTTGCTCAAGCTTGCACAGACAGAAGTCAAACGTGACCTCAGAGCTGTCCATTGCAATCTTTAAAATAGAGCAACAGATTTATCAAGTATAATTTACATACCATAAAACGCATCCATTTTAATACACAAACGACTTTAATTTACAAAGTTGCGCAACCATCATCACAATCTGATTTGAGGGCTTTCTCGTGACCTGTTAGGAAAAACCCTGTGCGCACTGTTACAGTCTTTTAAGTGGCCCGCTTCTCAAGGACAGCTACCAGGAGGACAGCAGGACCAGGTCCTTCTGAGGGGAGGTGTGTGTGTGGGGGGGAGCGGACTGTACAGCACCCAGGGGAGGGGCCACAGCACAGCTGTGCACAGCACTGAGCACGTGTTGGCTGGAAGCCACACCACCCAGCTCTTGCCTTTCCTCTACTGCACGCACACAGCCCACATTCTCATGATCAGCTAGCTTCCCAGGGAAATTTCAGTAAAGGGAAGGACACGCTAACCAGCAAAAAGGCCCAGACAAGCCTTCTGGGCCTTTAACAAGGTACACTGATCAAGGTGAATCAGCACACCGCTCTTCTGGTTTATAGAGCAGTCTTATGAGATTTGGTAGCATGAACTGGCTTCCTGAGAAAACAGCAACTCGCAGGAAAGTGCTAAATCATATGGGGTCCTTGGTGAACTGTACCTCGGAATTACATCATCAGGGCTGAGTCGGGTTTTAGGAACAACCTCTCAACCTTGTTACTCTTCAACTGCAAATAAGAATCCGTCAGTAATGAATAGTTACCTAAAGGTGAGTTTGGATTTAAAGACGGCTTGTCCCTGTAGACCAGTATCTTCTCTAACAAACAGTTGGAGATGGTTGCCCTGCACTGGGCCTTTGTAGACATCGAACACTTCACTGCCTACATGCAGGGACAGGCTGCAAACAAGGAACAGCTCAGTTATTAGGGCGGCTAGGGAACCCCTCCCTAGATTCCATTCTACCCTGTCAGCTTCCCTTAAAATGCCATGGAACTGCAGAGCCCTGTTCTATTACTGAATTCTGAAGAAAAACAAAGAAAAGATACCGTAAATAACTATCTCCTTTTCAAAGCAAAAGGTGGTAAAAATCCACTCTCCTTTCAACTTTTGAAATATAGTTTTTGTCATTTTCCCAATCTCTACCAATTTATTAGTAAAACGGAAACAAGTTTTAAAAAATATCAGTGTATGATGTCTAATCGTTCACACATGGGAGCTAAATACATAAATACACCTCAATACATAGATACCATGAATTTAATCACATCTTGGTCCATTTCTAGAGTCTCCCACCAGCGCAGCAGTATGATCGCAAACCTATTTATTTCTCTCAGCTTTCCCAGGTAATGTCAGAGGCCTAGAGTTTGTTCACTGTTTAATAAAAGATGACTCCCAAATCAGGTCCCACACAGAAAAGTTCACCCTCATCCCAGGCCTCCCCCTGGATATTCCAACACTGTTCGGGCATTTTGTGCTCACCTTCCATCTGACCACTTGATTACCCGAGCATTGCTTTCTTTAATTTTATTTCCTTCTTCATCCCGGCGTATCCTCCATCGTATAGTATTTTCTACCTGGTTCAAAATACAAAGGCATTAGAAAACCACCGAGACAAACGGAACGTTCTGTTTTTCTTAAGTGACTTATAATCGTGTGCCAAGAATTCATAGATAGTGATAGAATAAGCTTATAAATCAATCAATCAATAACTAGCTAGCTAGCTGATGGGGCCACACTGAAACTCTCCTGCTACAAGTACCTAGAGATATTCGTTAAACTCACCAGACATTTTGTTTAAATCTTTTCTGAGCCCCAGTTCACAGTAGTGGAAGCAGAAGCTAAGTAGGATGAAGGATGGAGGTGTTACTAGACACAGCAAGAGCTCCAAAGGGGAGAGGGTAAGGCTTTGGGTCCACATGAGGCGAGCAGTTAAAACAGCCCTCTGCCTACTGCAGGGCCGTGTGAAGTGCTATGAGTCCAATGAAGTAGGGACTGAAAAGTGCCCGTTCTCTTAATAAGACAAGGAAGCTCTGGGCATTACATTAAAAACATTTTTTAAAGACTAAACAAGTAATTAACAACAAAATAAAACCTGACACGTGTTTTGCCCTGTGTTTTTTAGTTCAGATTTACCTTACCCATCAGGTAGGGAACTCCAAATCACAAAAGGGACATACAAGTAGATCCTGCCCACTGCTACCGCTGGGGTCCCTGGCAGAAGCACATATGAAACCCCGTTTAAGAAACTGACATCCCTGTGAGAGGAATGGCAGTGCTTTGCCATCCCAGGCCATCTCTAGCAGAACTACCTAATGACAAGGCCTCTTTTTGTGCATAATCTGAATTTCCAGAAAGAGCATGAGATATTCTTATTGTGGGAAGTTGCTAGGATCTATGCACTATAAAATGTGCAGGCAGTTCCATTACAAAGTCACATTATTATCCTGAAGGAAGTGGCTAGCAATTTTCAAGGATTTTTATCTTTTCTTCTGTTGAAAAATTACAACTGCAAATAAAAGGTTAGAAAAGTGACAGTTTCTACAGGGATTAAAAAAAAAGTTATGTACCTTCTCCCCTAAAAATATTCTAAAAAGACATTTAATTCCTTGTTTTAAACAGTTATTTGTTGACTGAACAGTACACATAAAAGATTGTTACATAAGCTCAAGTTATTATTCCAGCATTTTACTTTATAAAAGGAAAAACTTTTTTTTTTAAAAAGGAATAAAATGGAATGATACCTTTAATTTTAACCTGGTTCTATCTTCCTCATCAAGCACTTTCTTGTTTTCAAATTCATCTTCATAATATTGAGGATCAAAAGGTCTAAAAATTGTTTTTTAATGTCATATTAGCCATATTAAGTAATGAATATGGTTAATACTATAAAATAATCTTTACAACACCCACCAATATGTTTAAAATATCACAGTACGCAAATCCCTTCATGTAAAAACTTCAAGGAAATATGAAAATTACTGTAGTTTCTTGAAATTTGATTTTAAAAATATGAAATAAAAACCAAATGTGACTAATAGTTTAGTCTTCTTTGTTTGATAAAATGTCTTCTAAAGTATAAGTGACACATGATCTATCTTTATATATTTTTAAGAAAAGTGTGTTTAATTGCACAAGAGCTTATATTTGTGCACCTCTGTAAGTAATACCAATCAACACTTTTTTGTTGTCCAAAATCACTGGCTTTTCTAGATTCACGATGGCTTTTGCACTGAATATTTATGATTTCTCTAGCAAACTTTCTCACTCTCATTTTCCGATTTTTAAGCTTTACACTAATGAAAAATGCTTCCTCAACTGTGATGTCTGTTTGTTTATTAAAAAATGCCAAAATCCTAGAAGAATTATTAGCATTAAAACCCCATCACAGAATAATTCATCATATTTCTACCACAGCACATCCTAAACTTATTTTTTCATTTACATGAGAAATCTCCCATCTTTGTCATAGCCAACTCGTAATAAGAAAAAAACATTTACATTCTATATATTTTTATTTAATACCTTGAAAAAAAGAAAACTTTTATAAGACCTCTTACTTGGGTTCTATGATGAGAAATTTGGGTAGCTTAACAAAGAACAATTCATTTCCTAAATCACGATTGATACTGGGAATTTCTACTTCTATTGTGGTTTCAGAAATCGGCTTTTCCCCCTGCTGGTCCTGAGGCAATCCACATTCATCCTAAAAGAAGAATCAGAATGTGAGAACTTGAAGTAACATTAGAATGCTCTAGCTTTCCTCTGCCATAGGCAGATGTAAATTTAAACACCAAGTTTAGGGATAAAGCAGTGAGCAACCCCTCCAAGGCCTCTCCCTAAAATTTCATCCTCTTCCCCCTGCAAAAACAGAAAGAAAAAAACAAACCACCATGGGAATCGAGCTGTTAGCCTGCATTACCTGAAAAAAATGTCTATTTTGCTGACATAACTAGTTTGCATAAGATATTTAGCAATAGAAGTGTGCAATTATGCAGCCCCTCAAGGCTAAGTAACTATTAAAATCAGAGAAGAATGCCAAATAGCACAAACTTCTTGGCACAGGTTTGAATAACTTTCAAATCAAAGGTTTTCAAGCTTCAAGTCCTCACAGTCTAGCCCCTAGTTTGACATCAACCTCATTCTGAGCAGCTCTTTCTATGCCCTCTAATATCTAGAAATTCTCAACAGAGCTAAGAAAGTCACCCATTCATTAGGTATTTCAGACTGCTACTCAGATATCCAGGTGCTCTCTCCATGTGAGAGTCAGACCTATCAGCTTCTGCAACTTTTTTCTTAGCTTTGAACAATAGGACCATGGAGGTTAGTTTTGGTACTTACAACAGGCTGTCCTGGAATAGGTGGTTGATTGTCATCAGCACTCTCTGAGGAAATGTCACCTATGTCTCCAAACACATCCATGGTTCCACTATAACCTTTGACATTTGGGGAAAATGCACAGTATTAATTTCTCTGAAAAGTTCTTCACATAGTTCTTAGCCTATCACTTCAACATAGCCCCAAGATCCATAAACCAAATCTCCACAAAACTAACCGCAAACTGACTCCCTGAGCCTGGCCCTCAGAAACCTGACAAGAGCATTTATGAAGGAAGGTGACAAAGTTGGTTGGTAGAAGGAAAAGCTGTGGTAACAGCTAGCTTTCAAGATGGTTTCCAATGATCCCTTCCCCTGGTGTTCTTGCCCTTGTGTAGTCCCCTCCAGCATTGCATTCTGGTTGGTCTGTGTCATCAACAGAATATCACCTCACTTTCCAGGCTAGTGCATGACATTGTGACTTTTCTGCTTCGCTGTTTCTCCCCTGGCTCACTTGCTCTGGAGAAAGCCAGCTGCCATGATGTGAAGACACTCAAACTGCAATGGAGATGCTCATGTACTGAGAAACTGAGGCCTCCTGCCAAGAGCCATGTCAGCAAGCCATCTTGGAAAAAGATCCTTTGGCCCTAAGCAAGCCATTAATGATCCAGTCTCAGCCAATGTCTTGATTGCAGCCTCGGGAGAGACCCTGAGCCAGAACCACCCTGCTAAGCCATCTGCCCCTCAGAAACTGTGAGATATATTAAATGTTTGCTGTTTTTAGCTGGCCCTCTCAGGCGGTATAGTTGGAGAAGGTGAGGGTTGGTATACAGGTTATTTCTCTCAGCGTTTGGATTCCCTACACATAATGCCAGGGAAGCGTGGGCATCGCAACTTCATTAAATGGAGACAACCATTGAATTTATTTTAGATAACCAACCAAGCATATGAGGTCTGACAATTAAGTTCAAGAACTCATCCTAGAAAAAGTGCTGCACACCTCATTGCTGAATATCACTGTGGTCACCTTTGAAGTGCTCCCCTTGGGAAGCTACGCACCAACGCCAGTGCCTAGTCCACCCCTCAAAGCAATTTGTAACTCTTTCTGGAATGGCCATCAGAGCTGTCATTGTATTACCCTTGAGGTCCTGAATGGCATCAAAATGTCTTCCTTTCAATATTTCCTTTCTCTTCAGGTAAAGAAAAACGTCACTGGGGGCTGGATCAGGTGAGTAGGGAAGGTATTCCAATACAGTCATTTGTTTACTGGCTAAAAACTCCCTCACAGCCAGTGCCGTGTGAGCTGGTGCATTGTCATGATGCAAGAGCCATGAGTTGTTGGTGAAAAGTTCAGGTCATTTTCATCTAACTTTTTCATGCTGCTTTTTCACACTTCCAACTAGTAAAGTTGGTTAACTGTTTGTCCAGTTGACTCAAATTCATAATGAATATTCCCTCTGATATCCAAAAAGGTTAGCAACATCATTTTGACTCTTGATGTGGACTGATGGAACTTTTTTGGTATGGAGAATTTGCTGACTCCCATTGTGAACTTTGATGCTTTGTTTCAGGGTCGTATTGTTACAAGGATGTTTCAACACCAGTGATAACCCAAAACATCGTCTTGCCTCTCCAAAAGGTCTTGGCAAACTTGCTTTTGTTCATCGGTAAGCTCCTTCAGGACCATTTTAGCACACACCTTTCTCATGCCAAGGTTTTCAGTTAAGATTTTCTTAACTGTTTCTCTATCGATGTTTACTTGGTCCGCCAGGCTTCTTACAGTCAGCTGATGATTTTGACGCACAATTCAATGAATTTTTGCAATGTTTTCGTCAGTTCTGCTCATTACTAGCCACCCTGACCTCTCCTCATCAGTGACGCGTTCTCTCCCCTCAGTAAAACATTATCCATTTGTACAATGCCATTTTCTTCATGGCATCATCCCCATAAACTTGGACTAACATGTCCCCGATTTCAATTCCATTCTTGCCAAGTTTAACGTTTGTTCGTTGCTATAATTCAAATCAGACATTCTTGCGGTGGCACACAAAACCATGCAACACCAGGGCAGCCAGATGGTTCAGTTGGTTAGAGTTCAGATGGTTCAGTTGCTCTGAACAACAAGGTTGCTAATTCAATTCCCACATGGGCCAGTGAGCTGCGCCCCCCTTGAAAACGGGCGACTGGGCTTGGAGCTGAGCTGCATCCTCCACAACTAAGATTAAAGGACAACAACTTGACTTGGAGCTGATGGGTCCTGGAAAAGACACATTGTTCCCCAAAAAAATACATTGTTCTCCAATAAAGTTAAAAAAAAAAACATGCAACAATAATGAACGCTACTCAGCAAGACATTGTCACATGTCAACATGAACACAGCTGTGAGACACTTATATACCAAGGTTATGAAACCTTACCGAGCTGTTTGCAGTGCTGCCAATGTAAGCACATGGTGGCAAGTTCGCGAACTTAATTCAGACCTCACAGAGCCATGTCCAGCTATATGTGCTAACATATTTGGCCCAAACTAGTGTTATACTCTGTCCTTCATCTCACAGCTTTATAATCCACTTCCACACATATTTCCCAGGCTTCTGCCTATATTTGTTAGCAAAATTTTGTAATTCTTTTGGTGTATAAGCTATTTCTCCTTTAGTCAGTTTGTGTTTTCTTTACCAGTGTGACGATCATCACTAGGAGTGATGGGTCTACAGGTAAAAAGTGGTCTGACAGCACTCAAGTTGAATGAGTCGAGAAGGGAAACTGTCCCAGATGATATTACATTTTCAAATAAGACTAGTTTCCTCAGACGTAGAGAGGCAAGCTGCTTCTCACAGGCAGGCTCGGGGTGACTAGGAAGATTTGAGGGGTTTTTTCAGCTTATCGGAGACCAAACAGATTTTCCCTATGCCTAGTTTCTTTCTCAATCAAATGCACTGTCACATGAAAGACTTGAAGAGGCTGTGATGTGGTAATTCTACAACTACGCAAATGTGTTTGATTCCCAGCTACATTAGCCCTCTGACTACAAGATACCTGATTCTTTTAGGGCTGTCATGAAAGCTCAGATTCTCTGACCATGACTTGAGCTGAACATTTAAAAGACCTGAGCTTGTTAATTTCATTCTATAAGTGCTCCAGGGAACTCAGAAGTATCCATTCCACACTGCAGCCTTAGTCATTACTGCCGAGCAGCCATTTGAGCCCTCACCCATAGAGATTAGGTAACTGGATTCAGCACAACGCCACTGCACGCAGTGGTGGATCACCAGCATCCCTTTTCCTCTGGTGAGGAGCTCAGACCTGCATTTAAACCCAAACCAATCTACAAATCTCATCTTTGAGGATTTTCTTTTCCTGCACTACCCGGTCAGGTCCTAGATGGGCAGCAGGAAACATACCAGTTGACTGCACAGACAGAATATAAAAATTGTAATTAGGTTACAAAAAGTATAAAAACGTGGAAGGGAATCACAGAAGTAGCAAATTTAGAGTAACTTCCACTCCTAGAGGTGAGGGAACAAGAGGTGGAGTTATTAAACTTAAAAAGTTACAGAAAGGGCCTCTTGGAGCTGAAACTCTTACCTGAGGAAGTATCCAGCTGGTACTGATGTCTGTGGGGGGGAGGGGGTGGCGCGTACAATGAAGCGGACTCTCCAAGTGTCGGTAAAACTGCAAATTGGATTGAGCTGCTGTGGGAAGGAACTGCTTCCGCTGGGGTGAAGAAGTGTTGGTTCGCCCCCTTCGAACTGTCAGTCAACAGGAAGCCCCCAGAAAGTTTCATAAACAAACAGGAAGGAGTAAACTTTTCTTTGTTATCCAAGCTTCATCTTTCTGTAGCGCCCCCTAACAGGGACCAGCTTGCAACGTTGAAATGTAGTGTGGCTCCAGCCATTGCCAGGCTTGGTATAGAAGGGTGGGTTTGGAAAGAGATAAGAGCTTAATTACTGACACCGAAGCGTCTACTAGTAAAAAAAGAACTACATTGCCTTGGAAAGAAGAGTCAGAATGAAGGCTCTTAAAAGCCGCACATGGCAGTTTTAACTTGGTAAGCCAAGAAATGCAAGGAGCTGACGGTTTTTGAGTTAAGAAAGGGACACAATGGTGATTCGGAACCTTCTTCGCCATGCCTTTCCTTTTTCTATAACCAGGCTTCAGGGTGAGCCTCCCACCGCCACTGCTCCCAGATTGTACTAACAGCACTAGGAAGGAAGTGGGGTAGAGTTCATTCATAAGGGGAAGATCAGTGTATGTAGAAGAGCATCGCAGAAAAGACAAGTGGTGGACTTAAACTATATCCACAAATTCTTTGCCATTCCTTCCATCAAGGAGTCAAATTTCCCTCCCCTTGAATGTGGGCTCACATTAGTGATGCATTTCTAATAAACAGAACACAGTGGATTTTGCTCTTTCGATTCTAGCCAGAAAAGGTAATAGCAAGAGAAGGTAATACAACTTTCACCTGTCTTACTCACTTGCAGTGCTCACCTTTGGAACCCAGCCACCATGCTGAGAAAGCAGGGCCAGGACCACTTCCTGTGAAAACTATAAGGGGTGCCAAAATCTCAGTGATCAAGATAAATAATATTGCAATACAATATATTTTTTTATTTTTTATTTTGTTTCGAGTCCATATATAAGTGAGATCATATGGTATTTGTTTCTCTGACTTAATTCACTTAGCATTATATTTAGATCCATCCATGTTGTCACAAATAGCAAAATTTCATTCTTTCTTACGGACTGCAATACAATATTTTGTAAATTCCATGCAAAAAACCCATGAAATGTCAGGTTTTAAATAGAGCATCCATCCAGTTGTACTTGTGTAACTCTCACTTGGCCTTACTTTAATCCCAGCCCTGTCAGATCCTGTATTTACATAAAATGTTGACATTTTATTATGGATTATTTTACATTAATTTTAGTTTTTTAAAATGTTACATTACAATATTATTTATCTTGATTACTGCAGTAGGCTGAATAGGGACCCCTCCCCCCAAGTTCATATCCACTCAGAACATCAGAATGTGATTTTATTTGGCAGTAGAGTCTTTGCTGATGTAATTGGTTAAGATGAGGTCATACTGGATCGGGGTTGGCCCTAAACCCATTGACAGGTATCCATCTAAAGAGGGAGATCTAGAGATACACAGAGCAGGCACACAGGGAAATAGGCCATATGAAGACAAAGGCAGAGGTTGGAGTTACGCTGCCACAAACTAAGGATAGGTGGGAATCCCTACAAGCTAGGATGAGGCAAGGAAGGATTCTTCCCTGGAGACTTCAGAGAAAGCACGGCCCTGCTGACACCTTGATTTAGGACTTCTGGGCTCCAGAACTACAGAATACATTTCAGTGTTTTAAGTCACCCAGGTTGTGGTATTTTGTTACAGCAGCCCTAGCAAACTAATACAATTATGAAGGCTTTTGTGTGTGTGTGTCCCTTTAAATTCTGCACCCCAGAAAAATGCCTCACCTGACCCTGGCCAGGAGGCTTCCTTGTGGAGGGTAGGAGGAAGTGGGTGGGGCAGAGCAGCAGAAATTCACTAAAGCCTAAGACAATGTAAAGCGGTAACAAAATCAACTTGCTGTGGGAAAAGCTGATTTCTTGAACAGAGACTTGTTTTTTAAATTTTTTATTACAATTAAAATTACACAAAAGCAAATCAATTCATTTCAATCAAAATAACTCATGTTTACATCGTATTTATAAAACAAACTGTACAAAATATATAAAATGTTTTCACATTTTGTACTTAATCATCATCTTCTTCCTCTTCATCACTGATCACATACTTCTTATGCTTTTTATTTGATTTATCATCATCTTCTGCTTTTCTCTTTCCAGAAGGTTCACCTTCCTAAACAAAAAATTTATAAAAATCTAAAAGTCAATACAGAATATTTCTAGAAAGGCTTGTCAAAAGCAACTTTAAGATGAATGACTCTCTGAAAACCCAAAATAAAATGGAGATTTAAATAAGAACATTCACCAGATGAATGAAAACAGTGGTCGTGGTCATGGCCAATTTCCTACAAGCACTAGGAGGTGTGCAAAAATGACAACTATACAGAGTAATTACAAACGAACTATAAAGACAGAAAGCTGAAGGTTGGCCATGGTACCTTTCCTTTCTATTGTCTTCATGTTTCTTTCACCATGGGTCTTTCCCTTTTCCACAGCTGCTCTTCCTACTCATTTTTCTACCTTTGAAGTAATTTAGGTTTTCTAAAGTTTTTACTGCTTATAAAAATAAAGGAGGATAAAAAGCTCTCTTTTTCTCCTCTTTTGTAACTTACATCCTGTTGGGGAAGGGAAATGAGCATTTCCTGTTCAGCTACTACATGCCACTGTGCTACCCACTTTCATATCTGTTATTTACTATACTACTACTTTACAAGGCAGCAAGCATTAAATCCTATTGAACAGATGAAGAAACAGACCCAGAAACGTGAGATGACTTGCTCCAGGCCATGTAAGTTGTAAAGGGTAGCTCTAAGATTCAATAATCCAGTTCCTTCTAATATAGCATGCCCTTTCCCCTATAAATCAAGGAATGCTCTGGTGATAATGGTGGTTCTCTGGTATGGGAACTTAGTATCTGCACACTCCTGTGTATTTCAGGGGCATGCCTAAGCTCATGGCATTTAGGTAGGGTCTTGTGTGCATACAGGAGAGGGGCCTAGAGCAGGTACGGACCCTTTCCTTCTCTCTCCCACTGTAACCCACAGCCAGGACTTGAACTGTGCTAAGGAGAGGAGACAGTGGCAGGAGTTGGGAGGTCCAGGCGGAAGTAAAACCTTTGTTGTCAGGAAAAGAGGAAGGGAAGGGAACAGGAAGACCTAACAGAGAGTATTACGGTGAGAGAGTAGAGGGTGGTTCCTGTAACAGAAGCTAGGAGGCGTTCACAGAGGCATTTGTAAGTCAGGGCAGTTATAGGTTTGTAATTGCCCAGCCTAGAAAAAGGCTATTTGATGGACCACATTTTAAAATCTCCTTTCTGAGAATACTAGAAACAAAGAGAAATCCCATGGCACTTCTCAATTTTCATTCAGTTTCTGCTTGCCAAGAAATAAAGCAGCATCTGCTTAGATGGGGATTCCCATTTGCCAACAGTTCAACACACTAAATGCATCATTAAGATGTTTCCTATCTAATTTACAACAAATATGCTACAGAATAATTTTAATAATTTCTGTCTCGTTATTTTCCATAGCATGCCATTTCCAAGAATGAATGCGAAATATTAAGTGTTGTGATTAACACACAATAATGCAAGGAGGAAATTCTGCTTCACGAGAAAAGAGCTTACAGAAGCTCTCATGGTTCACAGAAGGCCAAAATATCAAAATGCCTTAAAATCACGGATAACAGGAACGTAACATCTATTTCCTAGATGGCAGAACAATCTTTTAAATAACTCTCACTGAAAATAACTAAAGGTGGGAAAATATAACCAAATCAAGGTGATGGCAAGAAAATAAGGTATAATCAGAGGCCAAAACTAAAGGGAAAGCAGGAACCCGCAGAGGTAAGGTGAGCACTGCAGCAGGCTTTCTCCTTGAAGACATTTACCAAACTGTGTGAATGTGAGCTTCGGCTTTTATGCGTGGTGCTGAGGACCGGAGACAAAAGCCAAGGGCAGCAGATTAAAGCAGACCCCAAAAGACTACATCTTTAGTGTAAAAGTGAACCAGAAATAAGCCTAGCCCATTTCTCTGAAGCAGGGATCAGCAACCTTTTTTGGTGAGGAGCCAGATTAATAAATGTCTTAGGCTTTGCGAGACATACGATTTCTGTTGCAAATACTCAACTCTGCCACTGCAGCAGGAAAAGACCTATAGACAATACATAGATGAATAAGCATGGGTGGGTTCCAATAAAACTTTATTTGAAAAAGCAGGTGACAGGCCAGATTAAGTGAGTGGGACGAAATTTGCCAGGCCCTGTTCTAAATGA
>NW_017731362.1:4015777-4024003 GCF_001890085.2 Hipposideros armiger
ACTATATGTAGTAAAGAATGTTAACTAGACTTACTGCAGTGATCAAATCATTATGTTGTACACCTGTAACTAATATAACGTTACATGTCAATTATATCCAAAAAAAAAAATTTTTAAATCTCAGTATCTGTACTCTTATAATTTGAAAAGGATAGTGTTACAAATAGAAGTTAAAATATTTTTTAAATACTTTGAAATAATTTATTATTTCAATAATAGATGGAAATTTATCTTAATTTACTGAATTACTCAATACTATTTCAAATGCTGTTTCACCTAAATAAAAAAAATATCAGGTTTTTCTACCATAAGAATGATTTCCATAACTTAGAACATATATTGAAAATAAAATGAAAAAAGTAAAGAAGAGATACATCCTCTGATCTACCCACACTGAATGACTTGACTTCTCATTCTCTCGTTGAGCCATGTGTCTTTTCTCACAGGCCTTTCCATCTACCGGGCATGCCTGCCCTGGCCAGTGTGTCCTACATGCTAACACTCTTTCTTCAACACCCAGCAAGAGGTCTCCTCTGAGCAGCCTTCCAGCACCCATCCAAGCAGAGGTGTCAGGCTCTCCTCTGGCCACTCCTAGTCCTGTCACTGCACTTATGTCACTGAGCTTCAGTGAAATGTGTAGACATGTGTTGTGCTCCTGGGCTACGAGCTCCTCTTTATTCCATGAGCTGACTTGAGTATAGAGTAAACCCCTGGAATTTAGAATAAATTTGGTTTTACCTCATCACTGGTGAGTTTCTTTGCTTTGAGTAATCTTTGAGCTTTATCTTCTTCTGATCCTTCATCACTGTCAGATGAATAGATTCTGGCTCGTTCCTCTGAAAGCAAAGAAATAAGATTTGTAAGTGACTGAAAGACAATGATCTATTCATTCCTGGATTTTTCTTCTGATGAATATCATTAGTTCCTTCTGTACATTTTCCCAGAGAAAGCAAATAACTAAAAATGTTTTGATTCAAAGATAAAAGTTTAGGTATGTTGAAATGAAGCACCCATCCTCTCAAAATACAAGAATGGTTCATCTAACCACTTTAAATATTAGAAGGCTGTGTGCAAAGCTGACTAAAGAGACAGACACCACTATTCTTCCAAAATAAGCTATTAAAGCCTGAGTCACTCTTTCATGGGGGATAACAGTTAATTCCAAAATAAGCTTTGAAGATAAAAGCAAGAGGTGGTTTCCCGGTCCTGTAAAGACCATTTGTTGCCAGGTAGACATTTCAAAAGGAGATGCAGACGAGTAAGAGTCTGCAGATACCCCAGCCCAGGTGAACCCTGGGTTGGAAGAAGAGAGCCTACTTCAGAACAACCCTCTCGCCTCAGAACCCAGTCGTCCCCTTCCTCCGACTCCCTGCCTATCTGACTACTGGATAGAACGGCGCACTAACGAGCTTGTCTGTTAGGTTTTCAATCTCTGGTGAACCGCGTATTATCTCTCTCTCTAAAAGCATCCTCAGTACTTTTGTTTTTGTTTAGTTTTTATGGCTTTATTTCCACAATTCATCTTTTCTGTGGGAAATGAGCACTAACAAAAAATAAAAGGTCTCTGTACTATAATCCCGAACTAAATAAGAGGTAAGAAGGTAGGAAGGTGTAAAAGCTCACCAGGGCAAACGCAGTCGCTGCAAGAAAAGGGGAGAGGAGTTTCCGAGGATGGTCAGAGGAGGGGAAATTTAAGCATTCTTAAAATTTATCACTCAACAGAGACAAAACTAGGATGCATGGTCAGCCGTGGCATACCTTACACTGCACAGCGATTCCCAACACTACAGCACAGATAATCTGGGGAGGATTAAAGCCTCATTTTACAGATGCAGAACACAATACTCAGAGATGTGAAGTCACTTGCCCAAAGCTGAGGAATAGTAAGAACAAAAGTTTTAGGTAACATTTATTTTGTACTTGTCATGTGCCAAGGCGCTGGGTAAAGTATTTTATATGTACTATATCCTTCAATTCTCAAAACAGCCTCATGGTATATGTGTACTATTATTAATAGGTTGCTTTTTCATTTTAATGAGGTAACACAAGGGAGGTATTGTCACTTCCCAAAAGTCATCCATCTAAAAAGTGGCAGAACTGAGGTTAGAGCAGGCAGGATCCAGGGTCCAGCCCAGGTTGCCTCCTTTCAGGTTCAGCCTGCTTTTCAGCATTGTCATCTTGATACTGGCTGTGGGGAAACCTCTGCATGCAGTATTGTGACTGAGACATATGCCTCAGAAGTAAGATGACCTTGGTTCAAGAACTGTCCACTTACCAACTGTGTGTCTTTGGGGCAATTACTTAACCTTTCAAAGTCTCTGTTTCCTCAATAAGAACAAGACAAAAATGGATCTGGAGGGCATTATGCTGAGTGAAATAAGTCAGACAGACAATGCCATATGATCTCACTTATATGTGGAATCTAAAAAAAAGCCCAAGCTCACAGACACAAAGAACAGATTGGTAGTTGCCAGAGGCAAAATGGGTGAAAGAAGTCAAAAAGTACAAACATCCAGTTACAAAATACGTAAGTGATGGGGATGTAATGTATAGCATGGCTACTACAGTTAATGATACTACAATACATTTTGAAAGTTGCTAAGAAAGCTAAATGTTCCTGTCACAAGAAAAATTTTTGTAACTACACATGGTGACGGAAGTTAACTAGACTTACTGTGGTGATCATTTCGCAATATATACGAATATCAAATCATTGTGTTGTATACCTATTATATATTAATTACACCTCAATGAAAAAAGAACATGACAATAATAGCTATTGGGTCATAATGTTGTTCTGAGGATCAAATAGGATGCATGTAAAGTGTTTGAGTTTTTGCCTGGGATTCAATATGTGCAGGATAAATGTTATCCATTATAAATCATTGATACTTGTGAAAGAATATGCAAAGAACTTTGGAAGGAAACACCATATATTCCCTGAAAATTTTAACTTCTTGATTCCCAATTAATAAAAAAAGTTCCAAATATAACTGGCAAACTTCCAAACCAGGAAAGCCGAGATCAGGGACAAGTCTAAAAGTGGGAGCGACAGCTGTTTCTACACTTCAGGCTCACCTGAAAGAATTCTGCAATGACAATTTCATTAGACCTTGAAGTGTATTGCTCATTAACACTGGTTCCTTACAAAGGAAATGTCCAGTGAGTGGGCATTCAGAGAATGGCCAATGCAAAGGTTAAGTTCCTGAACCTTGAAATGACGAAATTTCGTTTCTGCACAAACTCACCCCGAATGCCCCCTTTGTATCGGTTTTTGATGGCAGCCAGGCTGATGGATTCCTCGCCTTCCTCTTCTTCATCATATCGATCAGGTTCTAGGTAACTAGCACTCAGGCCTCGCTGGTGCTGTTTCTCTCTCATTCGGCGCTGCTGAGATTCCCTACGAATAGAAGCCCTTAAACGTTCTTCTTCTTTCTGTAAAGAAGCAAATAAACCACTGAACTTAAAAAAACTGAACTAGCTACTGCCCACTTGAAACTACTTTTACTATAAAGAACGTGTAAATGCCTAGCCCAGAATGACACCTATTTCCTATGTCTTCAGAGTACAATTCTCTCCATTCCACGCGTTACCACACACGGTGACATCTTGTTTGGTTCTAAGGCGTGAAGGCAACAAGAGGGTGAAGAGGCAAAGTCTCCTTCATACCAACCACCCCATCAGAGCCGGGACACACATGGCCTTGGGAGCTGCAGCGTCCCCTGTGCTGCCAGTCAGAGCACAGAGGGCGGCGACCAGCCTGAGCAGTGTCACCCATGCCCAGAGGACGCCTCAGGGAGGCTGTTTCCGTTCACCGGAGACACACACCTGACTTGCCCAGGCTCCTCCAAACTACCATAGTGCCCACATACTCCTGTCTGGGCCCCTCCACCCAGAGGGCTCCCCACTGCTCCTGATGACAGGAAGGGAAGGTGTTGGTAGGGGAGGGTCCCAGAGCCCCGAAGTAGAGCCTCATCCCCTTCCATCTACCCGGCACTCCATATGTTGGGGTTCATAAGGCAGAGACAGGATATGAGAGGTCAGGGCAATTCTGTGAAATCCTCATTTAATTGCTCAGTGATTACCATATACACCTCTCATTCTGTTGCTAGACAGTCTATGCAGCAAACTGTTCCACTAAGTAGAATGTAGCTGTGCTGAGTGTAAAGTAAAAATCGCTATCAGCAGGGCAGGGATTAAGAACAAGCTAGCCGTTTCCTTGTGCATTTCCTTGGAAGCTGGGGAAGTGGAGGAGGGCTTGGGGGATCTCTCAAGGTGGTCCACAGGGGCCTTCCAGTAATGCTGAGACCGGAGTCTGCAGGTCCCTCCAGCTGTCTTAGCTTGAGGAGAAAAGGTGGGGAAACAGAGCAAGAAGCTGGACTTCAAAGCCAATGCCCCTGCACCCCACTGGGTTAGGCCCTGCTCCCGAATATGGTTTAGTTAACCTGACTCTGTGAACAAAATCCAAGGAGGAAAAAGTCCAGGCCCAGGGCCAAACCTTCAGCAGAGAATGACAATGAGATCACTAAGAAAGGCTCTGATGCAACCAGAGCACCTTAGCCTCCGTGTGCCCTTCTGTGCTAAGGGATGAAATCTCACAAGGCAGGCGGGACAATGGGATATCTAATCTAGCAGGGAACAGGGATCAGAGAAGACAGGAGAGGGACTGTACCACTGCATTCAGCTTCTCAAAGCATATGCTGCAAAAAGGCCAATGGTGTCAATACAAACACACACTCCATCTTTTAGGGACAATGCCCCACAACTGAATTTGTGCCTGACAGTTGTGTCAACAATGAAAACCTACCAGGTAGAAGGTTACAAACCTACCTTAAAAAACCATAAGCTACTCTGCCTGATTCTCCCGTAGGCACTCTCCCATTCCAACTTCTGGTCCTATTTTTATTCTATTTTAGACTAAATCCTAGTATTTCCACTGATTTCTGACATGGATTCTAAACCAGACACAGATGATTTAATCATATTTGAAATTATCTGCGAAGGTTCAGATTCTTTCCGTCACGAGGTTGCTGAACTCTCAGGACCTCCTGTTTGTTTTATGACCATCGCTTCACCCATTGTTTGGCAAAAGCTTAGGAAAGGAATTCAGGTCCCTGCCCATGCCCGCTAGAAGGAAAAAGGGTGGGTCAATAAGAGATGATTAACAACCACTTTGGGAAATACTATTCTTAATGCACCCAAAATCCCAGAATAAGGTTAGCAAACACACCTTAATCATTTCTGTGCGCTGGCATTCAGGATCACGACCGGCCATTGGCAATATTCTAATCTTCTGTGTCTTCGAACATCTATCTGCAAGTGACAGGGTCATCTTTCTATGTGTGGCACTGTCTGTCGAGTGAGGTCTGCAGGAAATGAACAAAAAAAACCCGTCTGTTTCCCAAATACATTTGTGAGCCAGTTATATCAACATCACGAAAACAAGAGGCCAGTGACCATTTCTGTCTCTAAGAAAACAGGCAGGGACACTAAACTGAATATACCAGGGGGGGAATTTGAACTTTCTTCATTCTGTGGCTCACTGAAACATTCTCATCTCACCAGTAAAGTGAAAAATGGAAAGCTGGAGATAAAAGGCTTAGCAAAGAGTATCTCCCTCTAAAGCAGTAAATGGACAGGCTCAAGCAGCATGCACTGAATATGAAGTACCAAGCACTGTGCTTTGCGTTTTACATGTTTTATTTATTTTTTACTTTTTTTAAATTATTTTTTATTGTGAAATACACATTTTTTAGAATTAGTTTCAGCTGTTTTACATATTTTATGACTCCAATGTCATAGCTACTCATAATTATTACATTTTATATATTAGGCAACTGAGGCAAAGAGAGGTCGAGAAAGTTGCACAAGATCACACAAGTGGAAACGGGACTCTGAGTCCAAAGCCTATACTTTTGATCATTACAATTCTCAAAAAGCTAAGTCATAACCAAGATTGTGCCCTCTCTAAAGATAAGCATTACTCAAGGAGGATGGCCTGCTTAGAGTCAAGACAAGAAAAACACGGACATTTCAGTGTAGTGTCTCCACAGTCCACAGAAGGGGAATGCCCTCCCCAGCTGACCCAAGCATTATGGGCTGCTCAGGGATTCATCCCTGGAGTGGTATTGGATGCAGCAGCCTAAGGAATGGGACGACCCCAGCTGACACCCACCAACTCACTGTCTGACTGCATGCACCCTAACAATAACATCTAGTTATCAGTCTCCCAGATCAATTTTACTAAAGAGAAAAGACACACCGACCATCAAGCACTCTAGGTCTCTTGGCAGTTATAGTTAATTAACTGAATTCATAAGTTGACATTCTGGTTTACGTAACAGCCTCTTGTAAGTTTGGTTAGCATGACCTGGTTCCCTGTGAAACAGCAGCTTTTAGTGCACTTGTCAAAATAGCCTTTGAACCTATGAGCTGAGAACCAGATCTTGGTCACTGGTGAACTATACTGTGAGATTATGTCAATCAGAAGTCAGGCGTTTTGGACAACATCTGTATTTCACTGCTTTACTGTAATAATCAGTACATTGATAAGAAGAGTTACCTGAATGTGAGTTTGGTTTTGAAGACAGCTTGTCCCTGTAGACCGGTACCTTGTCTTATAAAAAGATGGTTGTGATCGCCCTGCAGTGGAGCTTTGTAAACATCAAACACTTCATTGCCTAGATGCAGAGACATGCTGAAAAAGAACACGTCACATATTAAAGTCCTAAAGCTTTCATCCTAGCATTTTACATCACTTAAAATGCTGCTGTCTCTCTTTGCACAGAACTCAGAAGGAAAGGAAAGAATAAAGAATGCATGATGTGAAAGATGACCTACCTAGAAGTAAAACATGTATATGTTTATGTTCAGGAGTAAAACATTCTGTGACATTTACTCAGCCTCTACTACTTTTCCAGTGAAAGGTAGTTTTTCTAAAATGTCGACTTATAGTAAGCAGCATGTTATGAGGAAGGGAGCTGGTCTACCTTTTCCAAATTACTATGCTGTAGCCAAAGAGGATAACCTCATTTTCGGCCCAGCCTGTCTGACCCTTCACTGCCTACTTATTTCTCTCAGGTTTCCTATGCAATCCCAGGGACTAAGCAATGGAAATTCTTTAATAAGATGTCCCCAAAATAACGTCTTATTTCAAAACTTGATCCCTCTTAGCCAGGTTCTGGGTATTCCAACACTCTGCCGGCATTTTGTGCTCACCTTCCATCTGACCACTTGACTATCCGAGCATTGCTTTCTTTAATTTCATTTCCTTCTTCATCCCGGCGTATCCTCCATCGTATAGTATTTTCTACCTGTTTTAAAACACAAGTGCCTTAGAACACTGTAGTTTATGCTTCTTTTTTCCTTAAGAAACACATAGTCATAGAATAAGCATGCATAGGTAGTGATAGAAAAACAGACAGCATTGAAACACTCTGTTCTAATCACCTAGAGATGCTGAATAAATTAAAAACAGGAAAAAAATATGCTTAAGTGAATTTCTAAGCTCCTTGTGCTAGAATGAGAGGGAGTGAGTGCCCATGCATTTGGGCAGAGGCTTAATCTGTAGTAGCTTTGGGATGTTTTAAGTAAAAGCTCCCAGGACAGAAGATAAGGATTGAGGCATATAAAGTAGTAATTTAGGATGACTCCCTATATAAAGCAGGTTCTCTCATACAGCTTAAAACCCTGTATATGGGACCAAAAAACTCTATCTACTGGCCTAGGGAGATAGGGAAACTCCCCACATGTGGGTAAGGAAAAAGAAGCACCCTATGAACATTAAAAACCCAGGTTTGAGCAGATTTAGAGTCTAACTTCATCTTAATTGCATGGAAAGGAAATATCAGACTGATCTGGAAAACAGTCAAGCGTTTCCTAAAATGAAAACCCCTGTTATTGCAATTAAAAATTAAATGAGGGGCCGGCCGAGTGGCGCGTTGGTTAAGAGCTGGCTTGGGATGCCAGCTCTGAGCAGGAGGGCCCAGGTTCGGATCCCACATGAAGTCCAGTGACGCTGCCCTCTACAGCTAAGATAGTGAACAACAGCTCGACCTGGAGCTGGGCTGCTGTGAGTCACTGGTGACGGCATAGGCTGCAGCCCCTGCTGCAGTGGGGCTGCCATAAGCTACCAAGAGCCGCCGTGAGTGGCCGTCCAGAGGCTGGCGACCGATCTGCCTTACCTGGGAATAGTGCAAAGATAACACCAACATGGGCCAGTGAAGC
>NW_017731362.1:4025318-4026696 GCF_001890085.2 Hipposideros armiger
CTCCAGGTTGAGCTGTTGTTCAGCATCTTAGCTGTAGAGGGCAGTGTCACTGGCCCTCATATGTGGGATCCGAACCGGGTCCCTCTGGCATCCCAAGCCAGTTCTTAACCAATGCGCCACTCGGCCGGCCCTAGAGTAAAACATTTATCTCTAAACTTTGATGCCTATACTACAGTCTGGTATTATATGGTCTGAAAATATAATATATTGATACTTGCTGATGCATCATAATAAAATATAAGGAAAAAATGCAAAAATCAATAAAAAGTAAATAAATAAGGAACTACCACATTAATTTATATAAATTGGAAGCAATCAAAAGCAGTGGAATAATGCCAGAGGCACTAAAACAGACATAAGAAATTTATAGTGCTAACCCTACAATAGGGACGCACGTTCCAAGGAAAAATATTAACAGATGAGATGGATAATGGGGGCTGGCGGGGGGACAAGGAAAAGGATAGCAAAGAACAAAGAAAACACTCTAAACACTATACTTATTAATTATGTGACCTTGAGCAAGCTAATGGTACTTGTTTATTTCCATTTTCTCATTTGATGTACATTTCCTTTAAAGGGAGGAACAGTGAATTTCACTGAAAAGCTTTAGAAGCCCATGCAATTTGGACAGAAACCATCTTTTATCAAAGTTCTTTAGGTACTTGTGGATCTATCACACTTGAAGAGGCGGAATTATTCTAAAAATTCAACCCCTGAATTCTAAGGATGCCAGACTGCCATTTCTTAACATTCTAACATCATGTACAATATCCACTGAAAAATATTTACAAGAAGTCCTTCAGATTAAAGAATTTAAAATGTGCATCTCTAGTTTTAGTATCATGAGCTCAAGTGCTCTACAGCGTCTATTTAATCTATATACTCCTTGATTAAAGGAAGATGAGCAGCCCTCCTTGAATAGAGGTAACACCATAGTGCAAGGTATCAAAGGAATTTAGTACAATAAAAATATCCCCTAATAACAATCAGAAGAATACAAAGAGAGCCATATGGTGAAGGGTTAGGTACTAGTAACGAATTCTCCTTCTGCATATGATTTGTTTATCCATGTACCACAGCCTGAAGAACTCCCCCTTGCGGGAAGTTGCTAGAGTTTACCCCACAGTATGTACTGAGATAGTTGTTCTAAACACCAAACCACAGTACTACTTATTCTGAAGGAAGTAGCTAATAATTTTTTAAAAACATCAAAAAAAGTATGACAGTTGGAAAAGTGATAGAAAAGTGACACCTTTATAGAGAAAAAGCTATATACTTTCTTCCTAAATATAATTCTGAAAAGAAAGATAATACATTTGTTGATAAAACTGGAAACATAAAATCATTTTCAAAAGCTCAAGGGCTGGCCGAGTGGCGC
>NW_017731362.1:4027036-4047403 GCF_001890085.2 Hipposideros armiger
AAAAAAAAAAAAAAAAAGCTCAAGACTCCAGTTAGTGTCCCCAGGTTTTACTTTATAAAAGAAAGAAAGAAAGCATAGAATGGTACCTTTAATTTTAACCTGGTTCGACCTTCTTCATCCAGCATTTCCTCATCTTCAAATTCATCTTCATAATATTGAGGATCAAAAGGTCTATAAATTGTTTTTAAAATAAACTATTAATCATATTTTGTAAAGAATATTATCACTGCTATATAATAATATATCTATTAATACACATATACTAAAACATCGTAAGATAATTAAAATTCATAGTGGTCAAATAGCTTCACAATTTCAAGAAAGCATTCAAATTACTGCACATTCTTGAAATTTGGGTGTTAATACCTGTTGCTGGAAATAAAGTACAAACAAGGCTAAATATTCAAAATATTCTTTATTCTTATATAAGTTTTCAAGGAACAGGCCATTCATGCTCTAGTTTTTCACATCATTCTGCTTGAGGGAAAAAAATTTAAATCACACAAGAGCGTGCATGTTACTTAGTGGATAATACCCATCAACACTATTTAAGTGCCCCAAACCATTAGTTTTTCTATGTCCACAATGGCAGCTACAGTAGACTTTTTTGCAGTTTCTCTAGCAAATTTCACCACTCTCAATTTCAGTGTTTTCAGGGCTGTACTAATCAAAAACACTCAAAGACTTATGATGTTTATTAATTCTTAAGTACCAAACTCCTAAAAACAATTAAAAAGATTAAAAGCCTTCTTTACCAAGACCATAGTCCATACTTTTTCTATCACAGAATATGCTTGATTTACTTGTTCAGAGGTACATGACCAATTTTCAATTTTATGATTATCGTATTTTGCCACATATAATGCACTCCCGTGTATAATGCGCACCCATGTTTTTGGCTCAAACTTTCAGGAAAAAAAAATCTTTTGTTTTAATTTTTTAGTATACCCATGTATAACACACATCCTTATTTTCCCCTTACAAATATGGGCAAAAAAGCGAACCTTATACACAGCAAAATACAGTAGTCAACTCATGTAAAATAAGAAAAATATCAACATTCCACATATTTCTATCCAACCTCTAGAAACACTTTAACTGATCCTCTTACCTGGGCTCTACACTGAGAAAGTTGGGCAGTTTAACAAAATACAAGTCATTTCCTAAGTCAGTGTTTACTTTGGGTATTTCTACTTCTATTCTGGTTTCAGGAATTGGCTCTTCCTCCTGTTGATCCTGAGGTAATCCATTTTCATCCTAGTAAAAGAATCACAGGATTTTAGAGCTTTACAGGACCTTAGAAATGGCCTAGCTCAACTTCCAGACATTAATTACTTAGATAGGCAAGAAACATATCGAGATATCATGTTAGGGCTAACGCAGCCCTCAATCTGCATTCCTACCCACCCAGCCTCAGAAAACCTCATGGGAAACTAGGTCACTTTGGAAGCATCAACATTAAAAAAATCTCTTTTGTGATACATCTATCTTCCACATACTCACCAACAGAAGTGTGAAATTAATTAACACTTCAGTATGAAGTCACTCTATCAATTAAGACCAGAGGTTATCAACACAGCACACACTTCTTGGTATGAACAAGAAAAACATGTAAATCCATGGTTCTCAAATCAGAAGTCCTCCCAGTCTAGTCTTTTAAAACGTGGCACCAACCTCATGCTGGGCAGTTATTTCTTTTTTTTTTTAACCCAGTTTCCCCTAATGGTAACATCTTGCAAAACTATAGTATCCCAACGAGGAGACTGCCTCCAATAGAGTCAGATACAGAACACAGCAACGGCACAGAGACTCATGTCGCCCTTTCTAGCCACATCCACTTCATTCTTGCTCTCACCCCTCCTTATTCTCACACAACCATTAATTTCTTCTCTATTTCTATAATTCTTGTGATTTCAAGAATGTTCTATAAATGGAATCATACAGTATGTAACCTTTTGGGATTGGCTTTTTCTCACTTAGCATCATTCCCTGGAACTTCATCTAAGTTGTTGTGTGTAGACTAGTTCAATCCTTTTTACTGCTGAGTAATAATAGTCCATGGTACGGAGGTGCCAGGGCAGTTATTTCTACTCCCCCTTCTAACCAAGAGCGCCCTACATAACTAAGAAAGTCATCTGTTCATTGTAGTTTTATACTGTAATTCAGTTATCAACTTCCTCTTCTCAGCATAAGAGCGACCCTTAGTCTCAGACACTTTTTACTTAGCCTTGAGTAAGAACCCAGTTCACACTGGTAACTTTACTTACAACAGGCTGCCCTGGAGTAGGTGGTTTATCTTCTCCATCACTTCCTGAAGATATATCATCTGCACCTCCAAATAGATCCATGGTTCCATTATCTTCAGTATAGGAGGAAAAATGCATAGTATTAATATCTATAACAGAGGTTCTTCAAAGCTATCACTTTATCATATTCCCAAGGTTTCTGGACCAGGCACCAGGAAATCACCCAAATACAACTCTGCCTGGCACTCAACGATCTGAACAGAATGTCTGTGGAGAGAGAAGGGGATGAATCCAGTGAAAGGCAAAGCTGCCCACAAGGCACTTCTTTCTCCCTTCTTTTAATGCATCCTTGTTCTTCCGCTTTGCTTTAACCCCAGGAGCCCAAATATCCTCCTACATTCTATTTTATTTATTTATTTTATTTATTTATTTTTTTTTTAGCTGAGCCATCCTGCCACCTGTTGGCAGCTCAGCTCAGGCCAGGAATCAAACCAGCGACCCTGTTGCTCAGAGCTCACACTCTTGAGCAAGCTCTTAACCAACTGAGCCACTCAGCTGGCCCCTCCTCCTACATTCTAGATACTCAAATTTGGGGCTTAAGCGCCCCATTCAGACCTATTCTCTGCATAGTCCCTCAAGTTTTAAAATTACAGGTCCATGTCCACCCAGGCTCCCCTCCTCTCAGGTAGAACTTCACCTAGGTATAGGAAAAACAACAATGTAATCTGTACTAAAGCAATAAACCAAGGTGGGGTAGTAGAGAGAGTGAACAGAAAGATAGGAGAGTGGTAAGAAAGTGGATTTCTTGAAATTGAGATCATGGAAGTGTTATAATTATTGGTAATGACATAGCCTAGGATAAAACTGAGAGTGAGTTACTGAGACAAGGTGGAGAACAGATGTAAAAAAGGAGAGGCAACCTATTAGAATAGCCAAAATCAAACACAATGACAACACCAAATGCTGGCAAAAATATGAAGCAACAGGAACTCTCACTGCTGGTGAGAAAGCAAAATGGTATAGCCACTTTGGAAGAAAGAGTAGCAGTTTCTTACAAAATAAACATATTCTTATACACTCCAGCAATTGCGCTCCTTGGTATTTGTTCCAAAAAGTTTAAAATTTATGTCCATACAAAATTTTACACACAGATATTTATAGCAACTGTATTGATCATTGCCAAAACTCAGAAGCAACCAAGATGTCCTTCAGTAGGTGAATGGATAAACTAGTACATCCAGACAATGGAATATTATTCAGTGCTAAAAAGAAATGTGCTGTCAGACCATGAAAACAAATGGAGGAAACTTCAATGCATATTACTAAGTGGAAGAAGCCAATCTGAAAAAGCTACATACTCTATGATTCCAACCATATGACATTCTGGAAAAGGCAAAACTATGGAGACAATAAAAAGATCAGTTTAGTGGCTGCCAGGGAGTAGAAAGGAAGGAGGGATGAAAATGCAGAGCATAGAGAATTTTTAGGGCAGTGAAATTATTCTGTATGATACTATTTGGTCGTTGGAAAAGTCATGACTCATTTTTGCAACGAAAAACATGGAAAAAATATGTCATGACTTTTCTGACAACCCAATACAATGGTGGATACATGTTATTATACATTTGTCCAAACCCATAGAATGGACACCACCATGAGTGAACCATAATGTAAACTATAAACTTTGGGCAATTATAATGTGTCAGTGTAGGTTCATCAATTGTAACAAATGTATTCTCTAGTTGGGAATGTTGATAATGGGGGAGGCTATGCGTGTCTGGGAGCAGGGGGTATATGGGAAATCTCTGTACCTTTTCCTCAATTTTGCCGTGAACCTTAAAACTGATCTAAAAAAAAATAAAATAAAATCTTAATTTTTTTAAAAAAAGAAGAGGAGACTAGGAAAGTCAGGATATTGAAAAGTTCATCTACATGATAAAAATCACCAAAACACAACCTCCACCCACCAACACACTCATGTCCCTTTCCTGATTCATTTTCTTAGTTCTTATCGCCATCCAACATACTGTAAACTTAATTTACTTACTGTGTTATTATCAGTCTCCCTACCATACCCTGACCCCACCAGAATGTGAGTTCTACAAGGGAGGTGTCTTTATCTGTTTTGATCACTGCTACACGCCCAGTGCCCAGAACAGTACTAGTACACAGCAGATTCTCAATAAATAGCTGGACGAAATGAAAAAAATGAACGTATCTAATTCTCCCAACCACCCTATAAGATGGTTAGCATCATCTCCCTTGTACTGATCAGAAAACTGAAGTATAGTAAGTAACTTGACCAAAATCATATAGTAGGAAAGTGGAGCCACAAAGATTCTAACTTGGATCACCTAATTCCAAGGTCTACGCACATAACTACTAGTTATAGATCCGAAGATCTTTAAGTAAATCCTGGAGCTTGCTGTTCTGTCCAGCTCTCTTTTTCTCTCTAGTTGACTTTCTAAATGTTTGCTTTATGTTACTTATGATCATTTATGTAAGCTATTTAATTAACATCAATGCCTAATTGCCATTCAGTAAAATAACAGTTGTGCATAATCAAACTATCAAAATTATGTTTGCTGTAACTTTTATACTAACGTCTTCATTGCCTAGTAATTTGCCATTTGAAACAGAGTCACACATAGAGATGAATACGTAGACCTTTTATCCTTACAACAAACCTAACTTACCTAACACTGGGTTTTTGTGAATTCTTCATCTAACCCACAGCTTGAAAAACCAGGTTCTTCATCCGATATTAACTTGTTAAGAACAAGCTGCCTTGGAAGTGTCATCATTACCTCCAGCTGAACCAGAGCCTTAGCCCCCGCTAACGACAGGTTCACTCTAATTATAAATGAAGAAACAGGTTCTTCTTCAACTGGTGAAGCATGAACAGTTACTCATATGTGTATAACTTCCCTCTGTACACAGAGTGTATCCACAACTTTTCTGTGGGTCTTGCAGTCTGGGGTAAAAGCCCAGGGTTGGGCTTGCACTACAGTTAAGTGCAGAAAGAGGGATGGAAATAAATAATAAAAAAGAAGCAACTGGAATACCTTTTGGTACCTCAGTGTCACTATCCGCTTCTGAATCGGATGCGATTGCATTCTTGCGTTTCATTCGTAAAACTTCATCTTCACTATCACTGCCTCTTGCAGATTCTGTAAGAGTAGAATTAGAGTTTCTGCATAATCAGTCATATCATAACATTGAATTTTGTGTTTTAAAAGCAACATTGGGGATAAACAAACTGTGGTGTACCCATACAATGGAAAACTACTAAGTAACAACTAAGAATGAACTATTGGTACATGTAACAATTTGGATGAATCTAAAATGCATTATGTTAAGTGAAAGACGCTTATGCATAAGAGAAAGAAAAAAGGCTACATATTGCATGATTCCACTTATCTGATGACATTCTTGACAGAACAGATCAGTAGTTGTCTGGGTTCAGGGGTGGGGAAGAATGTGACTACAGAAGGCACAGTATAAGGGAGCTTTTTTTAGGGTTACAGAACTGTTTTGTGTCCTCACTGTAGCAGTGGTTACACAAATCAACATATATGCATGTATACATTATCATTAACAGAACTGTATGTACACATACAAAAATCAAATTACTGTAGTTAATTTAAAATTAAGAAAAAACATTAGTTTTTGTCAGCAGAAAAACTTCGTAGAAGGAGAAAAGTAGTACTGAAACTTATGATTAAATTTATATATAACTCGTTACAGAAAAAAGGGAGGTAAAAATATTGCAACGGAAGAGACAAATATATCATGTTTCTGGATGGCACAATTGTTTACCTAATTATAAACTTCAAGAAAATCAACTGAACCACTGTAGAACTTGTTAAGAGTTAAGTAGAATGACCAGCTGCAAGGTTCCCTATTATGACCCAAGTCTTAGGTTAATCGGCTAGTATTTGGGAAGTAATGCATGAATCTTAACGATTCTGTTAACAGTACAAATAACTCCACCCAGAATTAGTTACTGAATACTTATTGCAGTCCCATAGTCTACATAAACCTATATCCATCTCTGGAAATTTTCTGACCTCCTCTCTCCTAAATAATGCCTAAAAAATGTGGTCTTGAATGCTATTTTGTGAGGTATGTATTACAAGAGAAAAACACCCTCCTCCTTCCATATTTAAGGTCTCTAAAAAATAGGATCAATATGTAATTACAATCAATCAGCTACAGAAATGAAGCAATCCAGATACTGCTCTCAGGAAGACTTCCAACCTAATCAAGGTAACTTTTATATAATAAAAAAAAAACAGGATCTCTAAATTTTAAAAAACATTCTATATGAAGAATGTGTTAACTCAAGCAGACTGGTGTAAATGGCTATTTTAAAAGGGGGTCCAGAGCCAAAGGTCAGCTGGGTGTTTTCCAGTATTCTATAGGGAATGCGTACTGTGACCTCACCCTAGGGTGAGGGCTTGCTGCAAGCTATCACAGCTCATTAAGATCATCCAGTTGTTTTTTCATTTTCTGGGTATTATGCTCCCTAGGCAACCTCCTGATTATTATTGTAAATTGGCTTCTAATATAGGTTTCCCCCAAGGGAAAGGAAACAACGCTAAGAGAAATAACTGATCTTCTTGAAACAATTTTGCAATTCAATTTTTATAAATTAGTTTCTTGTGAATTTAATTAGTTTGAGTAAACTTGTTGGAGCCTGATTACCTCTGGATGATCAAATTTTGGATCTCAAAAACCTGAGCTCAAACACGCTGTTCACATCTCAGTACAGCTACCCTATGGGGACATTTCAATGGTATTTTTCCCCCCAAGAAAATCTGTTCTTACCTGAGGCATGCTCTTCAGTTACCCACAGAAACAAAACCACCTCTGTTCATTATATAACTACTCTAGTACCATGCAACTTTCTCTAAGACCAGCCTCTTTTTTTTTCTTCCTGATCTATCATCAATTAACAAATGGAAAGGGGATAGAAATAATACATGGATTAGGAAAATTTTTAAAAAGCAAAATGTATACAGTTAGAAAAGGCTGAAATGGAGGGATAGGAGAGACAAAATGGTGTAGTAAAGATGGGACTGCACGAAGAATAATGGGCTGTATCTGGATGCTTTTCTACTAAACCATTTTGATTCTCATAAATGAATTACCTGATTTATGGTCTTGTTCCTCTTCATCATCTGAATGCCTGCGTTCTTCATCTGAGGCCTGTGGCCTTTCATCATCAGAATTTTGCATTTTATCCTCATCAGACATCTGTGGCCGTTCATCATCATCAGAATTCTGTTTCTCATCATCATTATCAGAAGCTGCTGGCCGTTCATCATCAGAATTAGCCTTCTCCTCCTCCTCAGACAGTTGTTGTCTCTCATCATCTGAAAGCTGAGGCCTATCATCATCATCTGTGTTCTGCATTTTCTCATCGTCATCAGAATTCTGCAGCTTATCCTCATCAGATCCTTGTGCCCTTTCCTCATCATCAGAATTTTGTATCTTTTCGTCATCTGACTGGTCGCTTTTATCTTCTCTGTCCCATTTTTCATCATCTGAATGTGCTTTTTCAGAACCTTCTGCTTCTGAGTGATGGCTCTCTCCATCTGATCTGTGACCTTCATCTTCATCATCATTATGGGCTTCTGATCCACTATGCTGATCTATATCTGAAGGGTCATTGTCTTCATGGTCAGAACGCTCAGAAGTTTCTGATCTGTTATCTGACCTTTCAGAACGATTATCACTCCCACTATGATGAGAAGCTCCCTCATCCTCACTGTCATCTCCAAACAGTTCCTTATTACTTGGTTTTCCTGAATCACCTCTTTCATCTTGATCACTTTCACTTCCAGAGGCATTACTGCCAGAAGCAACATTCTCTTGATCAGAATCCGAGTCTGATCCAGAATCGGAATCTATGGAATCATATAAACATTGGGTGATGTCAGCAAAAAAAGACAGAGTGAGGAACACCAAAAGTCCATCCCAACATAAAACCAATGAAAAACCAGTCCAAAACTATTAGAGTCAATTTTCTTGGTACTCCGGAAACTAACCAAAAGTTGCAGCAACCAGAAGAATGCTAAAAATAAATAAATAAATAAATAAATAAATAAATAAATAAATAGCTGAATTTTTAGAAAGAAAGCAGAATTTTGTGGTTCTTAAATATACCCTAGACACACCCACTACCCACTACCCCCCCCCAACCCACTCCCCAGCTCAATGGTGTCTTGACGATAACAGCCTGAATTTCTGGTATACATACCACTACTAGAGGGAGCAGAAGGGACCTCATTCACAAAGAATCATGGTTGTCAGTTTTGATCTGTCTGACAGATCACTGAAGTACTGGCTCAAAGGGCTTGACTTTATCTCACCTAACTTGGAACTCTCTCAATGTTGAGGCAGCTACTTTGGAGTGTTTGTCAAAAACATTTACAGACAAATTTATTAGTTGCCTCTGCTTGGCATAATGGATAGCAGTTGGGGCAAACAACAGACTAACCAAAAAGCTTGGAAGGAAAGGCTGAGGAATGACATAATATGGGCAGTAAGGGCTTTTAACAGCTCCCACACATTCCTAGAGACTGGAAGAACACACATGCCCAGGGCTCTGCACACACTCAGAAAAGAACTGAGAAGGCCCTAAGCTCTCACTGCTGGCTGTGCTCCAAGCTCCCTACAAGCAGGAAATAAAGGCAAGGACTGGTTGTAAACTGCCTGGTTGAATGTAAAAGCATGCCCTAATACATACACAGAGCCAATTTGCAAAAAAATGGCAATTTGGTGGGAGGAGAGAGAGTTCTAGGCATCTCTGTCCAATCCTGACTGACCACTAAGCTAATGGGACAGAGACTTCATTGGCTACACACAACAAAGATTACAGACTTTACAAAACTAGTTCAAGAGTTACTAAATAATAACTATATGACAAACAGAAACAACAAATCCTGGGGCGTGGGAAGAATGTCATTTCCTGAGTTGCCACATTATATAATATTCAAAATGCCCAGTTACCAACAAAAAAATAGAAAGCTTGCAAAGAAATAAGGAAGTATACCCCATACACGTTTTTTAAAAAGGCTAAACACTATCCCTGAAGAAGCCCAAACAATGAAAATGATATCTTGGGCCGGACAAGCGGCGCGTTGGTTAGGAGTTGGCTTGGGACGCCAGCTCTGAGCAGCAGAGCCCCGTTTCGGATCATATGAGGGCCAGTGAAGCTGCGCCCTCTTACAGCTAAGATGGTGAACAACAGCTCAACCTGGAGCTGGGCTGCTGTGAGTCGCTGGCAATGGCATAGGCTGCAGTGGGGCTGCAGTGGGCTGCCGTGAGCTACCGTGAGTGGCTGGTAGCCAGCGTAAGCGGCCAGCAGCTGGCGTGAGCTGCTGTGAGCGGCTGACCAATGGCCATCAAGCAACTACGGGAAGAGCGCAATGATCACAATACCCACATGGGCCAGTGAAGCGACGTCCTCCACAACTAGACTGAAGAACAAAAGGGCAGCAACTTGTCTGTTCCCCTTCCCCGATTCCCCAACGCTGTTCCCCTCCCCCAATTCCCCAATAAAATCTAAAATAATAATAAAGACAGAAAAAGAAAAAAAAGAATATGTTATCTTGCCAAATAAAGAATATCAGTAAAGGGCCGGCTGAGTGGCTCAGTTGGTTAAGAGCTCGCTCAAGAGTTTGAGCTCTGAGCAACAGTGGTTCGAGTCAGCCCGAGCTGAGCAGCCAACAGGTGGCGGGAAAAAAAAAAAAAAAAAAAAAAAAAAAAGAATATCAGTAAATAATATCAGATAATATCAGATATTATAAAAAAGAACCAAACAAATTCTGGAATTGACAAGTACAATAACTGAAATGAAAAAAATTCACTAAAAGGGCTAAACAGATATGAGCAGGAAGAAGGAAGAATCAGCAAACTTGAAGATAAGTCAATTGAGATTATCCAGTGTGAGGAACAGAAAGAGAAAAATAAATGAAAAAAAATAAATCTAAAAGACTTACGGGATATCAACTGAATCAACATATACACAATAGTAGTCCCAGGAGAAAAGAGAAATGTCAGAAAGAATATTTGAAGAAATAATGGCTGAAGACTGCCCAAATTTGATGAAAGTCATCAAATCTACACACCCAAGAAGCTCAATGAATACCAAATAGGATGAAGTTAAAGAGATTCACACCTAGGTATATCATTATCAAACTGTGGAAAACAAAGAAAGAATCCTGAAAGCAACAAAAGAGAAACAACTTGTCCCATACAAGGGATTCTCAATAAGGATAATACCTATTTCTCATCAGAAACCACTGAAACTAGAAGGCAGTGGGATGACATATTCAAAGTGCTGAAAGAAAAAGACTGCCAACCAAGAATGCTATACCAAGCAAAACTATGCTTCAAAAAAATGGAGATACGAGCAACAAAATGAATAAATAAATAAATAAATAAATAAATTGGACTTCACAATGAAAAACTTTTGGCAACAAAGGACATTATCAAGAAAGTAAAAAAACACAACCTATAAAATGGTATTAATCCAAACTGGATTGTTATAAATTAAGATGTTAATTGTAATTACCAGAGAAATCACAAAGAGAAAAAACATACAGAAAAAGAAACAAGAAGGGAATAAAAACATCACACTAAAAGAAAATCAGTCATAAAATAGTAATAGGGGAATTGAGGAACATAAAAGATATGACATATAAATAACAAGTAGCAAAATGGAAGAAGTCCTTCCCTATCAGTAATTACATTAAATGGAAATGGATTAAACTCTCTAATAAACAGGCAGAAATTAGCAGAATGGATTTTAAAAATGATCCATCTATATGCTGTCTACAAGAGAGTCATTCACTATAGAACCAAATACACAAATAGGTTGAAAGTGAAAGGATGGAGAAAGATATTCCATGTAAATAGCAACCAAGAGAGAGCTATAGTGGTTAAACTAATATTAGACAAAATAAATCTTAAGAAACAATCTTTAAAAGAGACAAAACAAATGACATTATAAAATGATAAAAGGGCCAATCCAATATGAAGATATGACCTTAATAAACAAATGCAACTAAAAACAAAAACTGACAGAACTGAAAGAAAAATAGTTCAACAGTAGATGGAAACTATTCTTCAATACCCAACTTTCAATAATGGCTAAAACAATAAGACAGAAAATCAATTAGGAAAAAGAGGACTTGAACAACACTATAAATCAAGCAAACATTAACAGACATCAATAGAACACTCCACCTAATAAAGGCATGTTATACATTCGTCCCAAGTGCACATGGAATATTCTCCAGGATGGACCATATGTTAGGACACAAAACAAGTCTCAATAAATTTAAGAAGACTGAAACACACCAAGTATCTTTTCTGACCACAATGGAATGAATCTGAGTTCCATAACAAAAGGAAATCTGGAAATGCACAAATATGTAGAAATTAAACAATGCACTCAAACAATCAAGGGTTCAAAGAATAAATAATAAGGGATATTAGAAAATATTTTGAGGTGAATGAAAATGAAAACACAGGATACATAAAGGATGCAGCAAAAGCACTGCTCAAAGGAAAATTTGTAGCAGTAAACACCTACATTAAAAAAATCTCAGGCCGGCTGAGTGGCGCGTTGGTTAAGAGCTGGGTTGGGACACCAGCTCTGAGCAGTAGGGCCTCGGTTCGGATCCCACATGAGGGCCAGTGATGCTGCGCCCTATACAGCTAAGATGGTGAACAACAGCTCAACCTGGAGCTGGGCTGCCTTGAGTCGCCGGCGACAGCATTGGCTGCATCCCTGCTGCAGTGAGCAGCCATAAGCTACCGTGTTTGGCCCGCAGCCAGCGTGAGCGGCCAGCAGCAGGCCTGAGCTGCCAAGAGCCGCCGTGAGTGGCCGTCCAGAGGCTGGTGACTGATCTGCCTCACCCGGGAAGAGTGCAATGATAATACCAACATGGGCCAGTGAAGCAATGTCCTCCACAACTAGACTGAAGAACAAAAGGACAGCAACTTGTCTGTTCCCTTCCCCAATTCCCCAGCGCTGTTCCCCTCCCCCAATAAAATCTTAAAAACAAACAAACAAACAAAAAAAACCCTCAAAATTGATAACAGAACCTTTCACCTTAAGGAACTAGAAAAAGGAAACTAAACACAAAGCCAGCAAAAGGAAAGAAATGATAAAGATTAAAGTGGAGATAAATGAAGAATAAAAAGTAACAGAAATCAATAAAACCAAAAGTTCATTCTTTGAAAACATTAACAAAATTGACCAAGCTTTAGCTACAGTGACCAAGAAAAAGATAAAAGACTCAAATTACTGGAATCAGGAATGAAAGTGGAGACATTACTCTGGTCTTACAGAAATAATAAGGATTAAAAGAGAATACTATGAACAACTGTATGCCAACAAATTAGATAATTTGGATGAAATGCATTAATTCCTAGAAACACACAAACCATTAAAACTGACTCAAGATGAAACGGAAAACCTGAATACACCTATAACAAAGTAGAATTTAAATCAGTAATCAGAAAGTTTCCAACAAAAAAGCAGCCCCAGACCAGATAGCTTCACTGGTGAATCCCATAAAACATTTAAAGAATTAATGCCTATCTTTCTCAAAGTTTTCCAAAAACATGAAGCAGAGGAAATACTTCCTAAACTCATTCGACGAAGCTGGCATTACCCTGACACCAAAGCCAAAGACGTCACCAAAAAAGAAAACCATAGACCAATATCTTTTATGAATACATATGGAAAAATACTCAACAAACTACTAGCAAACCAAATCCAACAGCATATTAAAAGGATATACACCATACCAGGGGGGAGTTATCCTAGGAATACAACAATGGTTCAACCTATAAAAGTCAAAGTGAGACACCATATTAATAGAACAAGGGAAAAAAGTGATTATCTTAATTGATGCAGGAAAGGCATTTGACAAAATTCAACACCTTTTCATGATAAACCCACTCAACAAACAGAATAGAAGGGAATTTCCTCAATCTATTAAAGGGCATCTGTGAAAATCCCACAGCTAGCATCATGTGTAATGGTGAATGCTTTCTCCCTAAGAACAGAACAAGGCAAGGATGTCCACCCACCACTTCTATTCAACATTGGATAGAAAGTTCTAGCCAGGGCACTTAGGCAAGAAAAATAAATAAAAGGCATCATAATTAAAAAGGAAGTATAACTATCCCTATTTGCAGATAACATTATCTTACACATAGAAAATCCTAAAGAATCCACTAAAAAACTATTAGTGCTAACACATTCAGCAAAGTTACAAAACATAAGATTAACATACAAAGATCAGTTGTACATTAGCAACAAACAATCCAAAAATGAAACTAAGAAAACAATTAGACTTGCAGTAGTATCCAAAAGAATACTTAAAAATAAATTTAGGAGGTGCAGGATTTATACAATAAAAACTACAAAACATTGCTGAAAGAAATTAAAGACAACCTGGCACATTTATACATGAAAGAAACATGCTGGGCCTAGAAAGAGATTCTACTCATTGTTACGCTAAGAAATTTGTCAGGTGCTGTTATTTTCCACAACTCTCTTAGCACAGAGAGAAAATGAAATATGCTAGGCATAACAGGAATTACCCTGTCACATCCATACTACCTTCAGGACCAACAGCAACCTTCAAAGACAGATTTGGAATTGAATCTGATTGAGTCCTATTATCTAATGGTAAGATGAAAGAAGCAACAGACTTACAAGAGAAAGTAAAAGGTGAAGCCCAGACAAGCAGCTACCTCCAAACATCACTTCCCCATACAATGAGTTTGCAATGGGAATGCACTGCAGGATACATGTATATATATTGTTTCTACCCCTCCAACTATTTATTAAATATGCATCAGTCATCAAGTAAGCTAGTAGAGAAGGGGAGGGGGCAAAGACAAATCTTTTCATCATTATATCCCCAACACCTAGCAAAGTAGCTGGAACATGATAGGGGATCGATAAATACTTATTGAATGAATTAACAACTTCATAGAAGTGAGTCATGGGAGGTTCACATGGAACTATGCCTTAAAGGGCAAATGGGACATGGACAAGTAAAATTGAGGGGAAAATGAAAACATTAGCAAAGGTAGTGTGTAGACAGAAAAGGGGCCACATATTAAACCTGACAAGCTCAGGAGACTGAAAATGACCACATAGGATGGCATGAATGTGAAAATTCCTAACTAAGGTGAGCCATGGCGGAAGTCACATCCTTGGCCTGTAGCTTCCTTGAAAAAGGTCAATCTTTACCTTAAGTGAGCCTATTGTCTTTTTGCATCTAAGATAACATACCCTTGCAATATCAGAGTAATCTCTTTTTCCAGACTCCCCAGGAGGCACAACCCACCACACAAGAGCAGGAAACTACAAAATCCCTCATTGTTATCTTGTTCCTCAAATACTATCTCTATGCGCTGTAAAATGCTATTAACTATCCTGTACCCACCAATGTAAAAACAGTATCTATTTTACTTTTTATCCAATCCCCGAGATTTCCCCACTTTGCTTTCTCCCACCCCCTTAATCTATAACCAATGGGTTTCATGTAACCTTCCTCCTTTGATTCTAATGTATAAAATAAATTGCACAACAGCCATTTTCCGGAGTATTTTCTCAATCCGTTCAGACTTTGCTTCCCGGCAATTGTCATCAGTTTGGCTGAAATAAATTCTTATAACCTTTCTCTTAGGTTGGATGTTCTTCACTGACAAGTGGAACAAGAGGTAGCATATAGGACTCTGTATTTCCTTATTAGAACCTCCTGGACAGCCCTCAGACTAGACTTAAACCTGGTGCTCCTTTCATTACACTCTAAAAATATATGAATAAATTGGAGTTGGAGAAAAAAAAAGAACTACAATAATGCACTTTGCTAAGGAAAAAAGTAGATAACGTTACCCTGAGCCTGGAGGGTTGCAAGAATTCTGAACTTGGTCTTGGACCCCTTCTCACTTCAAATAACTCCTATTCATATTTCAAACTCAAATAGCCACAGTCCTTGTGCCAGAAATACTTCCATGAACCATTCATTCATTCAGTCACTCATTCATTTTATCAACAAATCCTTCATCTCTCCTCTCCAAACACTGACTCTATATGTTCCCCAATCTAATACCAGACTCAAGAAATTATAGTTTCTGCACAGACTCTCAGAAGGCATTCTCTCCAGTGCGTAAATGCCTAAGTGTAGCCCTATCCCAGTATCCTTCCCCGTTTCCTTACCCGGGTATCTCAAACTCCCCATAACGCCATGGTCTGGTTTCATTCAAGAGGGCATTCTGAGCCCCTCTGTAAATTCGTCCACCCACTCCCCATATTCCTGAACATCTAATTTCCATTCACTCAAAAAAGGCCCTTCCTATGCGTTAGCCTGTGCAAGACAGGAGAGAGCAGGACCCCAAGGTTCCGCCCTGGGCTGCGCAGGCTCGCCTGCGCCTCCACCCCTGCCCCGTGCCCCCTTCGCTCCACAAGCTCCCAGGCATTGCGCGCTCCACGGACACCAAGAACCCAAAGGCTCACACTCAGTGCTTGTCCCTCTACTTCCGCCCGCCGGAGGAGGCTGGCACCGCCGGGAGTGCAGGGGGCGCTGGGGCAGGAGAGGAGGAAGCACCCACCACCTGCCTGCAGCGTCCGAGCGATTGCAGACCCGGAACCGGACCGCGGTCGGGTTCCTGCCACAGAAGGCCCTCCGCTCACCCCTCCTCCGAAACCCAGTCGATCCCACCTTTACGCTCAGCATCGCTGTCGGCGTCGCTCCCGAAGAGGTCCTCCATATCCGCCATTCCTGCCTACGTCCACCTCAGCCTTGGCTTGGGGGGGGAGGGGGGAGAAGGCTGCTCCGTGACTGTCTTTACGGCACGGAACCAACGAAACGCGACAGTGTCGCAAAGACTCTCTAAAAGGCTGCTTTCCCCCTGTGACCTAGTTTTGGCGTGCACCGTGAGCCTATAATTATGCTCGTAGAGTCTTACGCGTTCGCGAGTGTGATGGAGTGGGCGGTGCTTGACGCGCTCCGCTGAGGGCCTCTGTGTTAAACCAGCCCGGAGTCAGGTCTGAAATCCTTTGTTATTGACCCGCGGTTCTTGAGTTGTTGAGGACTCCAAAGCGCTTTTGTTTATGCGGGTAATATATGTTGCTATTTGCTACATTAATAATTAAAGCAGCAATTTAAAAATATTTAAAAGTGATTACCATTTAAAAATTTTAAATGACAAGATTTTTCTAAGAGAAAAAATTTAGAAGGGTGGAATTGTTTTACAGTTTTGAAAATATCTTTAATGTCTGGCTTAAAAGAAGACAGCTGAATTCCCATACCTGCTTTTGAATTCATTCAGTCTGTTTTGGTTGACGCTTGTAAAGAAAATCTTGCCTCATACAGATACGTATATAATCTGGAAAGGGAGGACCTTTCAGAGTCCCCGCTGGAAAAGGGTCTTTCTCAGACAACTCTTTGACCAGTGCAGCCTTAGAGCAGTGTATCTCAAGCATCATAAAATTTCCATCCTAACCCAGTACACTATGTAAAAAATTGAAATAAATAGGTCGCAAAACAATACATCCTTTACAGCTAAGATGCAGTCTAAGACTTACTATTCTCTATTTTATTCTATTTCAGCTTCTTAGTTTTATGTTTAATGCTGACAGGCAGTGCACCCACTAAAATGATTTTATGATTAATTAATGGATTGCAACCTGCAGCTAGAACACTATTTGAAGGGTTCCATTGACTTGTTTATTTTGCCTAGAAAAGAAATTGATTTTGCTAGGATATGCATCTACAATTATACATAGTAAATTCAGACAATAATAGTTTTCGTAGTAGGTTAGTGCTAGGTAAACCCTCTTGCTTTACAGGAGCTCGAAATGAAGTGTTGTACGCATTAAAGAACTATGTCTCTTTTAGAAATCTTTAATTTTAGTTTTTAAAAATGTACATCCTCCCACACCAAGACACGCCATAATTAAAATGCTAAAGGTTAAAAACAAAGAAAATCTTAAAAGTAGCAAGAGAAAAGCAGTTATATACCTACAAGAGAGCTCCCATAAGTCTGTCAGCTGATTTCTCAACAGAAACTTTGCAGGCCTGAAGGGACTGGCACAAAATAGTCAAAGTAGTGAAAATCAAGGACCTACAACCAAGATTACTCTACCCAGCAAACCTATCATTTAAAATCGAAAGAGAGACGAGTTCTCCCCAGACAAAAAAAGCTGAAGGAGTTAGTTCATCAACACCAAACACCAAAGTGTTACAAGAAATGTTAAAGGAAGAAAAAAAGAAGAAAAAAGATAAAAAATATGAATAATAAAATGGCAATAACTACATATCTATCAACAATTACTTTCAATGTAAGTGGATTTAAGGCTCCAATCAAAAGATAAAGTGGCTGAATGGATAAGAAAACAAGACCCTTACATATACTACCTACAAGAGACTCACTTCAGATTGAAAGATACACACAGACTAAAAGTAAAGGGATGGAAAAAGATATTTCATGAAAATGGAAATGAAAAAAAAAAAAAGCTGGTGTAGCAATACTTACACCAGACAAAATAGACTTTAAAACAAAGGCTATATATGACAAGAGACAAGGAGCCAGTAATCCTACTTCTGGGTGTTTATCCAAAGAAACGCAAAACGCAACTTCGAAGGGATGTGTGCATTCATATGTTCGTTACAGCATTATTTACAATAGCCAAGATATGGAGGCAACCTGGGTGTCCATCAATGAATGAATGGATAAAGAAGAGGTGGTACATATTTACAATGGATTATTACTCAGCCATAAAAAGAATGAAATCTTGCCATCTGCAATAACATGGATGGACCTAGGGGTATTGTTCTGAGTGGAGTAAGTCAGACAGAGAAAGACAAATGCCATGTGATTTCACTTATATGTGGAATCTAAAAAACAAAATAAGGGCCGGCTGAGTGGCTCAGTTGGTTAAGAGCTCGCTCAAGAGTTTGAGCTCTGAGCAACAGTGGTTCGAGTCAGCCCGAGCTGAGCAGCCGCGGAGCTGCCAACAGGTGGCGGGATGGCTCAGCTAAAAAAAATAATAATAATAAAATAAAAAATAAATAAAAAACAAAATAAATGAACTAACAAAACAGAAACTCATAGATACAGAGAACATTTTGATGGTTTCCAGATGGGAAGAGGTTGGGAGGATGGGTGAAAAAGGGGGAGGGATTAAGAAGTACAAATTGGTAGTTACAAACTAAATATGGGGATATAAAGTATAGCATAAGGAATATAGTCAATAACATTGTAGTAATGATGTATGGTGTCAGATGGATACTTTGTAAGTTATATCAATATCTAATCACTATGTTGTACATCTGAAACTAATATTGTATGTCAATTGTAATTGCAAAATAAAAAAGTTATTTAAAAATTTACATCTTGTGTTAGATATTACCAAATTAGGCTAATATGAGAGGGTTTCGATCTTGGACGAACAACATGGATTTTGAGTTTGGAGATTATGAGATATATTTTGTTGCAAATAAGAGTGCCTGATGTGGTCCAAATGGACAAAAGGTAGAATAGGTATGTTATCAGTCCTAGAGCTGTTGGAATAAAATGGATGATGTAAGAGTGGGTAGATGGGATTACTTTAAAACTTTCTGAAATACTGGAAAAACAAGTAATCTATTTGTGATTCAGTTTCATTTTCATTTAGAGTTCTATCCTTGAAAAGTACATTAATTAAATCTTAATTGAGACATGCTGAATCACTATGCCCATATTTATGACTGTCGTAATTAATGTGTTTATCCCCTGTGAATAGTGCAAAACAAATAACTTCTGGTTCTTTGATTTTCATTTTTGTTTTTACTATACTTTATGCTGATCATTGCTCTTCTATTTGTTGTCTTTCTTCAGTTATAATGCAATCAATTAGATTTCGCTAAATCAATCACAATCATTTTCCAGTACTGCTTTCCTGAGGTTACACCCAGATTCATTGAACGTTAAAATAATATTTTCATTTATCCTATTGGATAAGAAGCTCATCTTATTGGGTTTGTATTTAACTAACTTAACTCTGGATGTTAAGAGAATCTCTTGAGGGCTGGCTGTGTGGCACGTTGGTTAAGAGTTGGCTTGGGAGCACCGGCTCTGAGCAGCAGGACTGCGGGTTCAGATCCCACATGAGGGCCAGTGACGCTGTGCCCTCTACAGCTAAGATGGTGAAAAACAGCTGGACCTGGAGCTGGGCTGCCGTGAGTCACTGGTGATGGCGTAGGCTGCAGCAGGGCTGCACTGGGCTGCCGTGAGCTACCGTGAGTGACTAGCAGCCAGCGTGAGTGGCTGACAGCTGGAATGAGCTGCTGTGAGCCACCATAAGCGGTCATCCAATGGCCAGCGACCGATTGCCTAAGCCAGGAAGAGCACAATGATAATACCAACATGGGCCAGTGAGGTGACGTCCTCCACAGCTAGACTGAAGAACAAAAGGACAGCAACTTGTCTGTTCCCCTTCCCTGATTTCCCAATAAAATCTTAAACAAAAACAACAAAAAAAGATAATCTCTTGATTTGCTCCCAGGGATGAAAAATTTCATGTGATTGACTAAAACAACTTCAGAGTAACTTTATCTTGATTCCCAGTTTTTGAGGTTGTCTCCTTTTCCCATGTTCTGACTTTGTAAGGTGAAGAGGGATCCTCAGAATAATGACCGTTGAGACAGACACCACAATACCCCCAGTCAAAGAATAGGGATTCAACTAGGTTGATTATGCTAGGTAGAAGTTAGAAAATGTAGGAGGAGGAGTGGGAGGTGATTCATAGCGCCTACAGAAAAAGCTCATAACTAGCTTTGATTGACTGCCTTCAGTCACATATCTGTTTATACACCAGATGACAAGTGGTGGTCTGGAGCAAGATAAGGATCTGAGTCAACAGACTTCTGCCCATCTTAGGAGGTCACGCCCTCCCGTGGAAGAACATGCACCACTTTTCCCCACCAAATCAATATGTAACTCCCCCACCCCATCCAGCAAACTATAAGTCCTTGGGACAAGGGTTCTCTCTCTCTCTCTCTCTCTCTCTCTCTCTCTCTCTCTCTCTCTCTCTCTC
>NW_017731362.1:4051343-4056234 GCF_001890085.2 Hipposideros armiger
CGGGGCCCTCTGGCGTCCCAAGCCAGCTCTTAACCAACGCGTCACTCGGCTGGTCCAGAACATGGATTAATTTTAAAATAAGAGGGGGAAACCTTCTTTAGGCAGTATGTATATTCCTTTACTCAACTATATTTTTCTACTAATGTTGTATTTAGGATTCTATGACTACAGGAATCTTTAGATTTTGAAGAATGAGTAAACCTGGGCTTTTGGGGCTAATAAATGAAAGTTTTTACTCTTGTAATCCATGGTGGGCCTCAAATAATTTTTTTATAAGACCTCTGTTTACTCAGTTGGAGTAATAAAAGCTATTTAAATGTAAAGCTAACTATCTCATGGAATAGTTTTCAGGTTATCAAGAAAAAGACAAATACATGTCTCATAATAAAACTTAAGCTGTTTTCCAAAATGATTGCAAGTCTGCTCCCCAAATTTCTTTCCTCTCATCATCATTAATGTAACTCACTTTTATAAAATTCAAGTGTCAGCCCCAAAGCACTGGTAAATGTTTTTATGCAAATGCAAGTTTGGACAGGCAAATATGAGCTTGAAAAATGGCCCAGTACAGTTCCTATCAAAATTTGCACTTTCGTTGAGAAAAAGAACAGAAGGTAATGAGTCAGAAACTATTTCTTAGACTGAAGCAAAGGTTGTCCTTTTGAAAGCTTTCCTCTTGAATCTAGGGTTAGGTTTAGGGACTAGCTTCCTAGAATCCGTACGACTTAGATTCCTCCCGGAAGCTTAACGGTTGGTTACCAGGGAGCTGTGTCCTTAAAAGACCCAGGCAGCAGACCGGATGAGGTCAACATTACAGAGCCAGAACAACAACTACTGGGGGAAGGAAATGGAATGAACAAAGAAAGGAGGACACAGAAATGGGAGGGTGGGGCCGCTGTGGGTGTCCGTGTCAGTAGAGGAAGCTGAGTAAGTCAAGTAACTTGCAGCAAAGACACTAAAGAAACTGAAAATGAAAAGTATAGGAAGGAGAGAAAAGAATGAAAAATAGATTAACCAGACAAAAGGAAAGGAAGAACCATCTGGAAAAAACATCTTTTTTTTTTTAAAAAAAAGAACATAATAAAATCGTGCTAAGATAGGGGACTATTGAAACAAAAATGGGGAAACATTCTAACAGTATAACCAAAGACACAAAGTTAGGAGATTTTATAGATTCCCCTGCCAACCAATATTCTTACAAACCAAAAGGAACCACTAAAACAGATTCAGCTCAAACATAAAACAAAACTGAAAATTTACTTTAAATAAAACTACTCTAATCAAATCTCTTCACTAGATTTCCTTACTCAACTGGTTGCTTTAGAATCATGCGAGAACACAGCATAAATACAGAAATATCATCTCAACTGAGGGTGGGAACTCCTGGCATGGAGGCTGTATCTGGCTCTCAGCATATTTCATCTAATCCATAGAGGGATTTCCAAAAGGAGATACACTGTAGTTCATGCTTACAATTGCAAAAAAAAGCATTGCAGTATTAGAACCCTTAACGGTAATATGACAAAAGGCCACAAGATGGTGATGATATACCTGAAAAGACCTTGTTCATCTGCAAAAATCACACACACACACACACACACACACACACACACACACACACACACACACACNTCTCTGGCCCTCAAGCTCTCTAGCCCTCACTCTGTCCCCCTTTCTCCCCCTTTGTCTGTATGTCTCTCTCCTCCTCTACTCCTCTCCCCCACCTTGAATAGGCCCATTCTCTTCCCTGAGAATATATCATTAATACCAGGAACCTAGGCTTCCCTCTCTCTCCCCCTCTCCCCCCTCCTCCACCTCAGCTAGGCCCGTTCTCTTCCCTTAGAACGTATCGCTAATAAACCATAATCAGCTTGCTGACCTTTGATTCTTCACTGTGTTGTCAAGAAGAACTGAGACTCCCATACATTTACATAACAACACAATGTATCATTTTGTTTTTACAAGGTAGCAAAAATACCTCTAAATTTTATACAATATATGCTCATGTCAAGTTGCAAAACAGGAATACAAGGTGTGATCAAAAGATAAGGTGAGGGACGGGCAGAATGGCTCAGTTGGTTAAGAGCTCTCTCAAGAGTTTGAGCTCTGTGCAACAGCGGTTGGTTCAATGCCTGGCTCGAGCTGAGCAGCCGCTGAGCTGCCAACAGGTGGCAGGATGGCTCAGCTAAAAAAAAAAAAAGATAAGGTGAATGTTTAAATAAAAAAAATTATCACAGTAAAAGACATATTGCCATTAATCCCCCTCAAAATACTTTCCCTTGCTTCGAACACATCCCATCGTACTTGCCATTTTCTGAAGCAGTTCTGGTAGTACTCTTTCATGAGTATCTTTACTTCATCCTCCATCATGACAAAACTCTGTGTCACACCTCACTTCTGGCACAGCAATTTCTGTCAAATAAAAACAGTATGATATGTCCTCATCCACCTTATTCACAGGATCTGGCACAGTGTGACATAGCTCTTCCCCAAAGTCAAACTCACCACGAAAGGAAAACGTTTTGAATGGACTCAGGACATCAAGACAGCCACGAGAGTGCAACTAAGAAGACACCAAGCATTCACTCATAGTCTCCCTTTATTTGATTCTTTACTGAATTGGGTCCCTGCATTGGGTGCTGGGTGCTATAGGGACATAAAAATAGGAATATGAAAATAATAGCAAATGTCATAAATATATATGAGTTTGGGGCAAATGAAACAAATAATCTAGCAACCTAAAACATCTAAAGAATTTCAGTGTCGGAGGTAAATTATAAACTACATACAGGTGCTAAAGAATCAAAAGCCATCAAATGATCAATATGAATAGGGGTTAGTCAAGAAAGATTTTTTTAGACAGTGCTGTTGTCTGAATGTTTGTGTACCCCTCAAAATTTCTGTTGAAATCCTGATGCCCAAAGTGATGGTATTAAGAGGTGGGGCCTTTTGGAAGGTGATTAAGTCATGAGGATGGAGCCATCATGAATAGTAGTGCTCTTATCAGAGAACTCCCTTGCTTTCTACTTGGTGAGGACACAGAGAAGGAGCTCTGGCTATGAACCAGGAAGAGGGCTCTCACCAGAATGCAACTATGCTGGCACCTTGATATTGGATATTCTGGCCTCCAGAACTGTGAGAAATAAATTTCTGTTATTTATAAGCTACCAAGTTTGTGGTATTTTGTTATAGCAGCCTGAAGAGACATAGAGAGAAATGATGATTCAAACTAGATTAATGAAGTAATGGGAGGGAGCCCATTAAATTGAGCAGAACCTAAAATTCAACCAAGCAAGACCAGTTCATTTACCAAATCTAATCCCTGATTCACATGAAATTTCAGAACACTGGGGATAAAGAGAACATTTAAAAAGTTCCTAGAGAGAAAAATCAGCTCACATATAAAGGATCTGGCATTAAAATGACATTGGACTTCTCAACAACAATTCTGAAAGTTAGAAAACAATGGAGAATTGTTAGAAAACAAAATCCCAAAGGAAAACAATCCAATCTAGAATTCTATACCCATAAAAGTATCATTAAGTACAAGGGAAGAATAATTATATTGGGGGGAAGCTAGTCTCCATGTAAGAGTCTAACTGCTCTGAGACTGCCATTCTTTGAAGAAGCCCAAACTAGACCATGCTGAGAGACCAAATGGAGAGGCCCTGAAACTACATAAAGAGAGATTCCTGACCAACCCTCAGCTGCTGTAGACCTCTTAAGCTTCCAGCTCCAGTGTGAATGCAACTTCAGTGAGAGATGCCAGGTCACAAGTGCCCAGCTGGCCTTTCCTCAATTCCTGTGACACAGAAACCAAGAGACAATAAGTGGGTGTTGTGGCATAACACCTCTAAGTTTTGAGGTGGTTTGTTATACAGTAATAGCAGTTGGAAGAGTTACTCAAAAATTTTACAATCTTTGAATTGTAGTCCACCAAAATGAGGGACTAAACCAAGAAACAGTAAAACTTAGAGGCAGGAAATCCAAGATTGAAAAGAGGCGAAAGAAATTCCCAAAATGATGGTTGGGCCTACAGGCCTTGAGGGATGCTGGTCCAGATCGGAGCAAGAGGACAGAAGGTTCCAAGAGAAAGCAGGCTACGGAGGAAACGAACTAATAGAACACTTGCTACATTTACTCATCCAATAAGGATAAGTGCTTTCTCTATGCCAGAAACTAATCTAGGCACTGAAGATACAACAGAGAACAAAATAGATCAAATGTCTGTTCTCAGAAACTTACATTTTGCTGAAGGATGAGAAACAATAAAGGAATGAATATACTGTACTAATAAACCTATAAACATATATATATACTTTCAGTTTTGTATATTTATATCTGATGTGTTTAAATATTTTGAATGGGTATTTTCTGTAATTATATAAAAAATTTGCAACTGACACATTAAAACTAAGCTAACATTGGCTCAAATAAGCTCTTATAAGCTTTCAAAAAACAAACAAAAAACAAAAACAAAAACTAAACGAACAGAAAACCAAGGCACTTATTAACTCCAAGTAAAACAAAATGAATGTACATCACTGTGCTATGTGGCTCAGCTGATAATAATAATAATAGGTAATACCTTGTGCCAGGCACTGTTTTAAGTGCATTTTATATACAAGGCTACAGTCCTTAATCCAAATACCTTGGAGCCATATGTTTCAAAATTCAGAGATTTTTCCCAGATTTTAGAAAGGTAATTCAGTGTGTGTGTGTGTGTGTGTGTGTGTGTGTGTGTGTGTGTGTGTGTGTGTATTTATTATTTAACACATCCAGTTGAATCTGAGCAGTATCCTATAATCAAAATTAAATTTCTATGTTAAAATGTATGAAAATCCAAACTAAGAGGGATAAACAAAACTTTAAATAGCTTTAGGTCAGTTCTGGA
>NW_017731362.1:4059089-4062113 GCF_001890085.2 Hipposideros armiger
ACACACACACACACACACACACACACACACACACACACACACACACACACCCTTCCCAATTTTCCTTAGCAAAAAATTGGCTTGGGAAGTGGGGGTGGTGTGAAGGAGAGAAGAGATTTGAAAATCTAACTAACTTTAGATAGTAATCAAAACATTTCTTATAACAAACCTTAGAAGTATTTTTTCCCATTTGGTTTCTCATTTTTTCCCCACTTAGAAAAAAAAAGCAGTACTTTTAAGACTCGCAAACACTAAGGATATATTTTTCAGCTATAGGCACTCTGATTTTTATGTATCTACTGATAAAGCGATACACTACTTAAATAAAATAACTGTTTCCTTTTTGGGAAATTTGAAATTTTTTTCTCCAGATCCACAAAATGAAATTTCCCTAAAGTGTCCAGTGAAGATTTTATTTCCTTGACTGCAATTTATTTCCTTACTCATTAAGGTAATGACGGGTTGGGTTAATCCCTTTACTTAAATGGGTGTGACATTATAGGTAAATAATGATTCATATTGACATACAGATACATTTAACTTTCCAACATGCAGACACACATGTGCATACTTTTATCTGCTACTTAACACAGGAACAAAATTTGGATGGGGGAATAGGCTAGAATCTTGGGCCTAAAATGCCAAAGAAGAAACTAAAGGGAAAACAGCCTTAAGTTTATTCAAGAGCCATAAGATTTTATTTCCAAAAATAATATTAGTCATTAGAAATATTTTTTTCTATTCAGCATCAAGTAAATTCTTAAAAAACAACCTTAAGTTCTAAATATTGGCCTGAAACTGATAATATGTATCAAAATGTCATAAAAATAGTCTTATTTTTTACTCTGTAATTCCATATCAAAAAATTTATCTTAGGAAAATAAGAGACTCACATGAAGATGTACAAGCGTGTTTATATTATACCATTATTTATAGAAATGAGAAATATTGGAAGCACCATGGTAGAGAATTGATCAAATCATCAGACATCCATAAACTGAAATGCTATTGAGTCATTTAAATTATATTTTTCAGGGCATTCTCATATACTAGTAAGGGAGTATAAAAATAAGGCAATCTTTTGGAAGGGCAATTTGGTATCATCTATCTAAACTGTAAATGGGTATACTCTTTGATTCAATATTTCCATATCTAGAAATTCATCCTGAGAAAATAATTTGACAGTATGGACAAAATGCTCACTGATTTAGCCTACCACAGATATCTGTCAGAAAGAGTTCTATTAGTATACAGGAAAGCTCTCCATGTTCCCCAATCCTTTTTTCTCCACTTAATTCTTCCAATTTCAAGGCCTGATATGAAAGAGAAGCTTAAAATTCTTTAGTAGGATCAAGCATGAGAAGAACACCACCAAAAGTCCATATTTTTGGCTACTGAACACAACAAGATTAGTAGTGACAGCCTAGGTAAGTGAAGTACACGTAAGACTAACTTGGTGAAATCATTCTTTGTACATCTATAGTGGGCTATTATCACACACAAAAGAAGGATACAAAAGAGTTAGAAGACACTTCTGAGTCAAAGAGTTGGCAATCTAATGATTGCCCTTGCAATAAACAGTTAAATGGAGAAAAAAAATGTGACAAAGCAGCCTAGATTTTCATGGAATGCCCTACTTTGGAGCAGATTATGAGAATCCAGGCTGAGACCAACACAAAAGGAGCAGATCAGTCTCCTACTGTAGTTACATAACTCCTATGGAGAGTGAGGAATTGGGGCCATCTCTCTGCAGGTGAAAATATGATTTTATTCACTGTACAAAGTAATGCATATGTTGTAGAGACGATATCAATATTTAATAACTTCCAAAGTTAGAATGGTGTGCCATTTGGGCAGGATACAAATATAGGCTTCCAAAGGCAAATATGAATTTGCTTTGAGAATAGATTTTTATTTCCTGGTATACAAATACAACCTATTGCATCATGTTGGAAAAGAGATAAACACCTTTACTTCCTTACCCGTCAGATGATAAAAGTAAATATGTTTCTCTTTTATGATACAGAAAATTTAGGTCCCAGGCCAGAAAGGACTGCTAGGAAGTTTAGTTGTTTTGAAGCGTGTCCTATGTAAGGAAAAGTTAATATAAAATATATAAACCTTTATTATGTTTCAATTCAACAAAGGTGTAGCACCTCTACTATGTGCAAGGCATCCAGGGAGTGAAGAGATGAAAAAAGAAGTAGTACTAGGAGCTAATTTCCAGTCTCCAAGGGATGATAATTAGAATATGTCAGGAATGTATGGCATGCATGCATACAAAATTACATGGGGGTCCAGAGTTGGGGGTATTGGCAAGGCTTTTGTGGGAGGTAGCCTGTGAAGTGTGCCTTACAGGATGTAGAGCTTTGACCTTTAGAGAAACAATGAGAGGATGGATCAGGCAGAAGCACCAGGATGAATAAAGGCACACAGGTAGACAGCTTGGGGCACTTTTTAAGGAAAGTGAATAATCCATTCTTACTGGGGGCTATAAGCTTAGAACATTTTAAGTATCTTCCTATGGGAAAAAGTCTAGCAGAAAGTTAGGGTCAACTGAGGTTCCATTTAAACTAACCTTTCAAAATTAACAGAACTCTGATAGAGGAATAAAGGAAATGGAAAAGAAGTTGGAAGTATTGGAGTAAGATACTCTTTTCCCAAATATGCATGCCCTTATCTATATATTATCCTGAAAACCCAACTGAAACAAAAGGTAAGAGAAGGAAATTTTCAGTTGAGCAACGTGTTATTATTGATCTGTGTGAGCCATAATAGACCTGGTAAATGAGGTGGTGGCCATCATAGATAAGAAATGGGCTGAGCAGGCAGCTTTGACTCTCCAGCAAGTATGAATTTAACAGACATGATGACAGAAATAGATCTCCCCAAAAACCAAACTACAAGTGAATTTTGGAAAAATGATTCTATTAAAAATGAACTTGGGGCCGGCCGCGTGGCGCGATGGTTAAGAACTGGCTTGGGATGCCAGAGGGCCCCGGTTCGGATCCCACATATGAGGGC
>NW_017731362.1:4062594-4069485 GCF_001890085.2 Hipposideros armiger
ATCCCACATTGAGGGCTAGTGACGCTCGCCCTCTACAGCTAAGATGGTGAACAACAGCTCGACCTGGAGCTGGGCTGCTGTGAGTCACCAGCGACGGCGTAGGCTGCAGTGAGCTGCCATAAGCTACCGTGAGTGGCTGGCAGCCAGCGTGAGCGGGTGGCAGCCGGTGTAAGCTGCCGGGAGCCGCTGTAAGCAGCCGCTGTAAGCGACCGCAACCAATTGCCTCATCTGGGAAGAGCACAATGATCATACCAACATGGGCCAGTGAAGTGACTTCCTCCACAACTAGACTGAAGAACAAAAAACCCAGCAATTTGTCTACCTGTCTGTTCCCCTTCCCCGATTCCCCAACGCTGTTCCCCTCCCCCTAATTCCCCAATAAAAATCTTTAAAAAAAGAACTAAAAATATGGTCTGCCACTTCTTCCTCTACTTCCCAATCTCTGCCCTCCCCTTCCTGCATAAATCAATCCAAAAGCCATGACATGGGGCCAAGCAAGGTGGGTGTCTGTGGTAGGGGTGTGGAGCCATGGTGGTCGAGGTGTGAGGAGGACATAGGAGTAAGAGGTCAGCCTGGTGCAGGTGTCAGAGTCCAAGAGGGGTGAAAGGGACATCTGTGTGGTATGTGGCCTGACTGGGATGAGAAGGGCATCCCCACGAGGAAGGGTGTGGTATCCTGAGCAGAGAGAGAATGGAGTCTCTGCAGAAGGGCAGCCTGGTGCCAGGTATTGGAACCCAATGGGGGTAAGATAGCTATCCACATGGGGCAGGGGAAGGGGAGAGGAAGAGAAGAGGCCTAGGGTGGGTGCCGAGATCAAGTTGGGTGACTAGGGCACCCACGAAGAAAGGCCATCTGGCACAGGGTGTCAAAGTCAGACCAGGGTGAGGAGGGTGACTATGCAGAGGGTGGTCCAGCTCAAGGCACTGGAGCCCAAGCAAGATGTAGAAGGTATCAGGGCAGAGCAGCAGCCCAGTTAAGGGTGAGGGCGGTGTCCACAGGGGGGGGGGGGGGCGGGAGGGCAATCACAGGCGATTGTTTGTGTATGGAAGGATTGATGATCAGTTAAATAGTCATTTTATGGAACTACCTTATAAGCCAGCAATTCCACTCTTAGGTATTTATCCAGAAAAACCCAAGACACTAATTCAAAAAATATATGCACCCCTATGTTCATTTCAGCACTATTTACAAAAGCCAAGATTTGGAAACAATAGAAATGCCCATCAGTAGATGACTGGATTAAGAATCTGTGGTACATTTACACAATGGAGTATTACTCAGCTATAAAGAAGAATGAAATCTTACCATTTGCAACAATATGGATGGACCTAGAGAACATTATGCTAAGTGAAATAAGTCAGTCAGAGAAAGACAAATACCATATGATCTCACTTAAATGTGGAATCTAAAGAACTGAATAAACGAGCAATGTAAACAGAAATAGTCTCAGAGACACAGAGGAAAAACTGATGATTGCTAGATGGGAGAGGGGTGGGGATGAGGAGAGACACAGAGGAAAAACTGATGATTGCTAGATGGGATGGGGGTGGGGATGAGGGAGAAGGGGAAGGGACGAGACAACATAAATTGGTAACTACAATAGTGCCACAGGGATAGAAAAGACAGTTTGGGGAATATAATCAATAAATATTTTTTACGGGGCCAGATGGACTTGTTAGGGAGACCACTTCATAGATGGTGTAGAGGCCTGACCACTGCACTGTACATCTGAAGCTGCCACTGAATAATATTACATGTCAACTATAATTTAATACATATATAGTCATGGGATGTGGCGTATAGTGTGGGAATGGAGTCAATGGAATTGTAATAGATATGTATGATATCGGGGGTAGGGGGACAATGGATGGGGGAGGGGTGTTGTCACTTTGTGAGGGGTTAAAAGGATAACTATTGCATTGTTTTGTACACCTGAAACTAATAATAATTTTAAAAATAGTCATTTTAAGGATAATGGGAATTAGGTTTCTCACAGGTAGAGATAGTAGTTACATATATGAAAAGTAAAAAAGCAATGAACTAGCTGGTGTTGGATTGGATTTGAAAGTATCATTGTGAACTCATGATTTTGAATAGATATATAGAAGTAAATGTATTTGTGTATATATATGTGTACATATATGTGTATATATATACATACATATTTATGTAACATACAAGTACATATATTTCCTATCATTCTTAGCTCTGTTCACTGTAAGGGTCTGAGAACAGTGACATCTCAATAGCAATGAGAACACCTAATACCAAGATCTTAATTTCTAAGTGCCATTCTCCACCAAAAGGAAACAGCTCCTTGGAGAAATTGCTGATTCCAGGGATGGGGCAGAGAAAGAACAAAATAAGCTTGAACTATCTTGCACAGCAAGCAAGAAGGGCAAAAAGAATGGAGATACGTGAAAAGGATAAAGAAGCCAACTAGAAAGGGCTTCCACTGGCCAAATGTGGAACAGTTTGAGTGTCAAGATAATGATGGCAATGGATTATAATCCATTGAATAAAATAGGAATTCCTCAGGTAATATGGATATAAATATACAAAAGAATAAGTAGGAAGTTTGAATGAAGAAGGGGATATTTACATAACCTTAAAGTACTTCTCCAACAAAATACTTAACTACACAGGAGAGAAAGAATAACTTCAGAGTGGAAAAGCCTGGCAGACACCATCTTAACCAAGTTAACATCACCAGAGACGGGACAAATTGAAGTTATGTGCCACCTGATAGGATGCAATGAGAAGAATACTCCATCATTTCTCTAATAGTTCTGCCAAAGATCCATAACCTGAATCTGATTGTGAAAAACCTTCAGACAAACCCAAATTGAGGGACATTCCACAAAAATAAGTAGCCTGTTGTCTTAGAGTGTCAAGGTCATGAAAGTAAAGGAAAGATTAGGGAACCGGTAAAGACTGAATACAGAAGACCCAACTAAATGCAATGCATAATTTCTGGACAGAATCTTTTTACTATATAGGAAGAACATTATTGTGACCATTGACAAAATTTGAATGGGGTCTGAGGATTAGATAGTAATATATCAATGCTAAATTCCTTATTTTGATAGCTGTACCACGGGCTATCTAGATGAATGCTCTCATTAGTAAGAAACACACACTAAAATATTTGGGATGACGGGGCATTTTCACAGTTTAGGCTCTGCAGGAAGAAGACTCTGAGTCAGAATTTAGTGTCCAGGATGTTTATTAGGGAGTGCCTTTGGAATTGACACCTGTGGTAGGGAAGAGAAGGAAGCAGGTTTAGACAGAAGGAAGCTGTGTGGAAGGAAAGCCCAGCAGCCTCAACTGGCCCCACAAGGAGCCCTGGAGCTGAAAGTGCCCTTTAGTGTTGTCCCAAACCAGACTGAAATGGCTGGGCTTTAAAACCATGCCTTGATTAGTCACTGGATGTGGACTGTCCCCAAAAGCGCATGAGATTTAATAAGGCAGCTGTCTGCAGCGTTAGGAGCTGAGAGCTAAAGGTTGTCTGCTGACAGTACTCCAAGTAGCTGGGACAAGAAGTCCTTCTGCACAGGGAAATCTCAGTGGGTCTTCTCCACGTTCATTCCCTGTGCTGCTCTCAGATCCACTTCTTCATACATGTTGAGTAGCTTCTCCAGGTTTCTGATGAGCCTCTCCTCCTGGGGAAACTTGGAAGAGAAGTCCTCATTACTGCAGCTGGGCTTAGAGCTGCCATTAAAATTTAGTTTCCCTCCTCGACCATCATTTCTAAATTTCTCTCATTCTCAGCCTCCACTGCTCTTGGCTTTAGTGACTTACCTGGGGGCACGATCTAGATTCTCATCCCACAGAGGTCTGAGTTCCTGGTCACCATGTCCTTGCTACATTATCCATTTATCATTGCAACTGGGAAAGAGAATAACAAGAAACATCCAAGTAGGTCATCTGGGTGCTTAAACGCTCTTCCCTACCCTTATTGTATAACAGCAGACCTAACTCCTTCTGATGATCAAGGTTAATATCCCTGCCAAGATTGTTCCTCTACTTTCAGCCCACTTGTCCCTGGATACTAGGAGCCCAAAGTGCCCAGGCATCAGTTTTAGCTAGTAATTCAAAGAGACTTTTGCTATGTGCTCTGGTGGAAATAGTCCCCTTAGGAACGAGGTCCTCCAACTCTGCAGAGTCTTGAATAGCAGGACAGGAAGCATAAATTCCCTAAGGGGTCATCCATCGGGAGTGACGATAAGCAGGACCACTCCTAATTCAATATTTTGCTTCTCAGACCCATGTATTATTCCTGTTGAAGACACAACATCATATAAAGAGTCTTTGATTTAATGTGTTTAATGTATCCTGGAGGCTAGCACTCACAGAGCACTGCATCTGAGCTAACACTTCAGCTGTGCAGTCAGTAAGACATTCCAGTGCTCTATCCGGCCAGGGGCTTTAGGGTGCTGCAGTAAGTGATATGACCAGTAGATGCCATGTTCACGGGTGTACGCTCACATCTTCTTTGCTGTTCTAATAGCCTGCCAAAGATACATAGCCTGAATCTGATTATGAAAACCTTCAGACAAGTTGGATCCCCTGGTCTCATGCAATGTTATGTGAGGTGGCCTGCTGGAGGAACAAACATTATATAAGTCCATGGTGAGGCCTGAAGGCAAGACTTTAAACCCTTATCCAGACTATGTCTCCATTCATTTGAGAATGAATCACTGGCCCTTTCAGGGTAGAAGGGTCCCAATGTAGTCAGCTTGCCACCAACTAATTGGTCTTGAGGAATGGTGTCAGATCAGGAGCATTGATCTCTTTTGCTGTCAAGATGGACATTTGCCAGTGGCAATAATTAGGTCCGTCCTGATAAATGGGAACCCATACTATTGGGCCGAAGAAAGCCACAATCTCTTCTACCATGGCCACTTCAGTCACATATCCATGTGCCAGCAATGATGTGGTCAGTGACAGAGGCAGAGTCAACTGGCTGAGTCAGTTTATATACGAGGGATTTACATCTGCCATTTTGCTTTCTTTTCTATATGCCATGCCTTTTTGTTCCTCTATTCCTATATTGTTGCCTTCTTTTGTGTTAAAAAGATATTTTCTGATGTACCATTTAAATTCCCGTCATATATATATATAATCACACACACACACACACACACACACACACACACACATATATGGAGAGAGATTTTCTTAGTGCTTGTCCTGGAGATTATAATTAAATCTTAATTCATAACAATTGAGTTCAGATTAATACCAACTTAATTTCAATAGTATATAAAAACTTTGCTCCCAAATAGTTCCATTCCCTTCACTCTCTTTCTTTCGCTTGTACAGACTGAGCAGTACCCTTATTGGCTGCCCATCTATTTTTCAGCAAGAGACACCATATTTTATTAACTATCTCCATAATTCTCTGTGGGTCAGGTGCCCTGGTTGTCACTTTGATCTTGCCACTCATTATCATAATTGTGTCCACATGGCTTCTGACAGTTGCGTGATGCTATCTGGCTCAATTATTTCTAGGTTGTGTTATCTCCATTACTACTACTAATAAGGAGTTCAGTTTTATAACAGCAACTCCTGCCATGATTCCAGCCTGCAAAAGAGAGCACTGAACTTCATAGTGATTCAGGTGCCCTTTCACCAACACTTTATTGCTTTGGTAGATTGTGTATCCTCCAGGTTCTCCCGTGGAACAGTCGTCATCTGGAGGGTTTTCTGGCCTTATATAATATATCCACGTTAGCATGCCCACTTCTCTGAGTCATTTTTAAAAAAAGGAGATAGCATCCACATACATAAAATTCACCATTTTGAAGTGTACAAATCAATGGTTTTTAGTATGTTCACGAGGTTGTGCAACCATCACCAATCAATTTTAGAATATGTTCATCAACTCAAAATGTAACCCTGTGCCAATTAGCAGTCACTCCTCATTCTCCCCTCTTGACAGTTGCTGGCAACCACTAATTTACTTTATGTCTTTATTGATTTGCCCATGCTGGACATGTTATATAAACAGATTCATACCATATGTGGCCTTTTGTGTTTGCCTTCTTTCACTTAGCATAATGTTTTCAACGTTCATCTAAGTTGTAGCAGGTATCAGTGTCTCATTCCTTTTTATAACTGAATAGTATTCCATTGTATGGATTTAGCATATGTCATTTATCGTTTATCAGTTGATGGACATTTGGGTTTTTCCACTTTTTGGCTATTATGAATATTGTTGCTATAAACATTTGTGTACAATTTTTTCTGTGTACATGTTTTCATTTCTCTTGGGTATATACCTTAGGAGTGGAATTGCTGGGTCAAATAGTAACTTTATGTTTAACTTTTTCAGCAATTTACACATTAAACATTTAGTTCAGTTTTCTCTGCCTTCCCACTGCAGGTTATGAAAGCCACTGTTTGATTAATTAAATTTATTGGGGTGACATTAATAAAATCATATAGGTTGAAAGCCTCTTTACATACTACCAGAGATACTCTAACTTTCACACTTGGCTTTCAGTTGCCTTCTAGTCACTCTCTCAACTTTTTGTTTTCTGAGCTAAGCAATAACCATCCAATCCCATTGTCCTTATAGTCACTATTTCCTCCATATATTGCACCAGCTAACATTTTTTTGTTTCACTAGTATACTATCCCAATCTACCACTGGTGAAAGTTTTAATAACTTGCTGCCACCTTGTGCCAGGGCTATCTGTGCTCCATCTATCACCAGTGATAAGGTCCTCCTACCAGATGGGTGATGAGTGATCCAGTTCAAAAATCCCATTTTAGGGCCAGCCGAGTGGCGTGATGGTTAAGAACTCGCTTGGGACGCCAGAGGGCCCCGGTTCAGATCCCACATATGAGGGCCAGTGACACTGCCCTCTACAGCTAAGATGCTGA
>NW_017731362.1:4069730-4077681 GCF_001890085.2 Hipposideros armiger
CCCCAATTCCCCAGCACTGTTCCCATCCCCCCAATTCCCCAATAAAAATCTTTAAAAAAAAAAATCCCATTTTATCATCTGCTTTCTCAGACCTCTCCTGACTCCAGCTGTGGCAGTTTGGGTTTTCCAGGAAGGAGACTCTGAAATAGACTTTAGTGTCCAGAATAATTACTTGGTAGAGCTCTCATGACGGATATCTGTGGATGGGTGAAGAAAGAAAGAGGATTGGGCAGGGGAAGAAGTTGATTTGAGATGCAGGCTGATAGTCTCAGCTTACTCCAATGAGAGCTCTTGAGCAGAAATGGACCATCAAAGATGTCTCCTGCACAGGACCGAAATAGCCAGGCCTTTGTATCCTTGCCTTGATCAGTCGCTGGATTTGCGCCACCTGGTAAAGGGGCATCTCATTGGGCAAGGTGGCTCTCTGCAGATCAGGCACACCATGAAGGAAATGACAGCTAACAGCTGTGTGCTGACCACTGTCCCCACAGCTGGGTAAACAAGTCCTTCCTTGAAGGGCATCTGGTCAATGCATCTCAATGCCCACCACAGGTTTCATGTTATCAACTTACTCTCAAAATGTTCAGGTAAAGAAAAAGTTCATTTTGCTACATGTGTAAATTTTCTGTAGGTTTGAAATACTTTCAAAATAAAAAGCTTTTCTTTTAAAACAACATACTTAAATATGACTAAGGAAACACCTAAAAAAAGGGCCTCCTGTTGCTGATACAAAGAAAGCAGTATGATGTTGAAAGACAAAAATTCATGAGAATGAGTAAAATACGGATCATCAGGAGAGTTAGTGGGAGATGAGCTTGAAAAGGCAAGTCGAGGCTTCATTCTTGCTGATGCAAATACCTCAGAATAAGGCAAGAACAGAAAATGCCTGTTTCATTACAGCTAGGCTGGCCTTCAGTTTCACCTCACCACTTTTGAATAGGTCAAGTCTTTTCCAGGTTATCTTTAATAATTACTATTTCCTATCTCCCTTTTCCTTTTGTTCCTTTCCTCTCCGAGGCCATCATGGAAGTTGCAATGTGAAGATGTGTCTTTGTTCAGCTTCCTCATACTGGGATGAAGATTATTTTTAGGATTAATCTCTGAGTCATAGAGGGAGGAGGGAAAGAACCATTTTAATCTCTTTCTTCTCCTTCCTTCATAACCTGCTGTACAGCTAATTGATTTTTAAAAATTGTCTTTTTCCCTCTTCCCCAAGAATTATTTGCCTTTTATTTATCCTTTGGAACAATACCTATAAACCTTCCTCAGAGGGTTCTAAAAATGGAAGAAATTTTTCTTTGCTGAATGGATCACAGGCTAAATGAAAGGAGGCTGCCTTAAGTTGTTTCATGTAAGTAAATCTATTTATTATAATCCTGATTGCTGGGATCTACAGTTACTCCTCACCCCTGTCTCACTGTTTCCTCATCTCTGCCTGCCTCCGGACTTTCCCTTCTGTCTTTCCTAGGCAGAGAGTAGCGGACACTTCTGCTTTCTGTGGGGAGATGCAGGCCGATTGTGGTCTGGCCTTCTATCTGTGCAGCAACATGCTTGAGCATGTCTCATGCTTCACTATTTGACCACATTCCTTTGAGGGATCAATAAGCATGGAATCAGGAAATGCTACACTTTTTAAAAAGTTTCTACCAATTTACACATTAAGCATTGAAAAAAAGCCCTACCCAACCAAGTTACCAAGAAAATGGGGAGAAAGTTCTACCTAGGATAAAGTAGGCACTTAAAGAACATCTGTGGAATGAATTGAATGAAAGAAGAGTGTGCTGGCTTAACTTTAGGAAACCATGATTTAAACAGGCAAGATTCTGGATGGAGATATTAATAACACCCCTTATTCATACAGTACAGTCATTTAGCATTTTCAGAGTGTTTTCACAGATATCATCTCATGTAATCCCTGGACCAACCCTACAAGGGAGATGAGGCAGGTGTTATTTATACCATTTTAAAGATAAGATTAAATGACTTGCCTGGAGTCTAACAACTAGTAGATGGCAGAACTGGGGCCAGTTCCCAGGTCTGCTGTCTACTGTTGTTGCCAGGGTGCCAGATGGATTCTTCCAATTTCAGAGTGGAGTCCTCAAGGGTTACTGCTGGGGGACTTGTCTTATTTAAAACTTTTATGGACTGTCTGAAAGTGGGCTCACAGAAGAAAAAGTCTCTGGGCTGAGATGTCCTTAAGCTCTCCAGAATAGTAAACTCCAAACAGATGGATCTAAATTGAAAAGATAAATTGCACAAAGCTATGTGAATGGACAAAGTACAGCAAATGAGTTTCATTCTGTACTGATTTTGGATAATGCATTTAGGATTGTTAGTCTGAAGCACACTTAAAAGAAGATGAGCTTGGAGCTATGTTTTATTCCAAGAAAGAGAACCATGAGTTATTGTTGACCGTTTTTTAAAGTCATATAACAATAAAATGCTAGAACTTGCTAAAAACATGGAAAACAAAACTGACAGCTTTTTTTTTTTAAAGTTTTGTCTTTCTTTTTAAGATTTTTATTGGAGAACTGGGGGATGGGAACAGCACTGGGGAATTGGGGGAAGGGGAACAGACAAGTTGCTGTCCTTTTGTTCTTCAGTCTAGTTGTGGAGGACGTTGCTTCACTGGCTCAAGTTGGCACCATCATTGCGCTCTTCCCGGGTGAGGCAGATCAGTCGCCGGCTTCTGGATGGCCGCTCACTGCGGCTGCTGGCCGCTCACGCTGGCTGCTGGCTACACATGGTAGCCCATGGCAACCCACTACAGCAGGAGCTGCAGCCTATGCCATCACTGGCAACTCACGGCAGCCCAGCTCCAGGTTCAGCATCTTAGCTGTAGAGGGCAGTGTCATTGGCCCTCATATGTGGGATCCGAACCTGGGCCCTCTGGCGTCCCAAGCCAGCTCTTAACCAACGCGCCACTCGGCCGGCCCCAAAACTGACAGCTTTTAACAAAATTGTTTTGTCCTACATTTGACGAAATGGTAATGAAGTTATACCTGGAATCATTCATCTAATTCTACCCCGAAACCTTAAAAAAAAGAGCCTAGTAGATACACCTGGTCATAGAAATGGGCAACTAAAATGACCAAATAGATTCCCTAAGGAGAAAGTTGCTTTAAAAATAGAATAAAATGAGTGACTATATGGAGGAAATCCTTACCTTTCTGAAGTTTATGTCATAGAGGGCAATTGCAATATTCAAAACAGTTCATTTTCAACAAACATTTATCGTAAGAACACTGTATTCAGACACTATGCTCAACACTAGAGTTTACAATGAATAAACCATAGAAGTTCACAGTCATTGTCTGAGAATGTCAGATTGGATGAATCTTCAGTCCAACTCAGCACAGCTTTTTTTGTGTTCTTAATGGATTGGCATCTGGTTTATGGTGCACAGTCTCTGGGATTTGTTTGGTGTGTTGGTTGTCAGAGACCAGTCAACCCTGGTGAACCTGCAATCAAGTTCTTCAAGCTGTAAATCTTAAGGGCTGAACTCTTCATACCACCCAGAGGATAAAGTGAAGTTATGACTTTTAATAACCTTCTCATTAACATTTAGTTGTTTACCTGGGTCTTACAAACACTATCCTTCTCAATGGTCTCAGCATTTCTGAGCTAGGAAGGTACAGAGTATCTCTGTATGTCTGAGTTATGCTCCCAAAAGTTGATTTCTAACTTGGTTGTTTGTTTGAAACTGAAAATGATTTCCCCCAGACAGACCATGTGATAAATACTGGTTAGGTTCTCAGGCCAACTCTTCAAAGCCCATTTAGCCACATGCAGCTCTACCATGAGGGTGAGAACCGTGACCTACAACATTGTTTTCACAGGAAAATGTGCCTCAGCAGCGGAACAAGGTCTTCCTTCCTCCCCCACTTCCTACCTCCATGAGTAATGAATCCAGGGTGTTTACTATAGGACATGCAGCTTCTGAGTATGGGTGGCTGCGCGCTATGGCCTTGGACACCTTATCCACCAGTCAGAGGAATGTTCATTCTCTCGCCTCTCCTGCTGTAGCCTTGTCAATGAAGGTGGTGAGGGCAGCTTGGGAATCTTTCCCTGACCCACCTTCTTCAGGGTAGGGCTGTTGCGACTCTTTGGGGGGGTGGTTCAAAGCCAGCTACATAATCTCTATGGTCCCTTGTTTCAAAGTAGCTAAAAAATGTAGCTAAATGTATTAAAATATAAAGCTTATTTTCTTTTTTCTAGTCTCTCTCTCTTGATGTGTTATGGTGTTTTAAATTTAGACAGATAATTAACTATTATAACTATTTAATATCATTCTAAGTAAGGAAAATTAAAAATTTATTAGCATGAATTTTAGACTTAATTTTCATATTATACAATGCCAGTTTGAAATACAAATATAAGAGCATTTAACTCCTTTGTGAAATCACACAATTCCTATTTTGTAGCTCATAAAGTGGTCCTCCCCTTACCCACAGGGTATAGGTTCCAAGACCCCCGTGGATGCCTAAAACCACAGATAATACTGAACCTTACATATACTATGTTTTTTATTATACATACATATCTATGATAGTTTAATTTGTAAATTAGCTATAGTAAGAAATTAACAACAGTAATATCAGACAGAATAATTATAACAATATACTGTAGTTAAAGTTATGTGAATGGGTTTGGGGCCATTATTCACTAAAATAAGGGTTACTTGAACACAACACTCCATCTGTGATACCTCAACAATCCATCTGATAAACTGGATGGCTACTAAGTGAGTAAAGCATGAGTAGCTGGTAGCCGTATACAGCATTGATATACTGGACAAGGTGATGATTCACATCCCAGGCGGGATGGAACAGGACAGCTTGAGATGTTTACCATGCTACTCAGAAAAATGCACAATTTAAAACTTATGAATGTTTATTTCTGGAATTTTCCATTTAATGTTTTTGGAATACAGTTGAGCACGGGTAGCTGAACCCATGGAAAATGAAACCATGGTTAAGGGGGGACAACTGTACAAAAGAAAGGGTGGATCCTTAAAGGACATCAGCATATTTTTACCACAGTAAAGCAGGCTGGATGCAGGGCAGAAAAAACAATGGATTTTCTTACCCTCTCCCTGTCTCTGATCTCTTGTTCATCTAATCTCTCCTTCCCATCCATGCCAGAATTACTGTTCTAAAAAACTAGTTGCATCATCATTCCTCTCCTACTGTCTTTACATAAATCCAAAAGTTCTGGCATCAATCAAGGCCTTCTCATTCTAGTGCTAACTTGTCTTCATTTTCCTGGGGCCTGTCAGACTTTTCCCATTTTCCAAAGTGTACGTGGCACATTCACGCCTTTGTACCTTCTACTCTTGCATCCAGAAATGTCTTTTTTTTGATACTTCCTGATGGAATAAAGTCTGGTGCAAATATTCTCTCTTCCAACTAAACCTTTCCTGATGTTTACAGTCATTATTAATTGTTACTTCCAACAAGAGCAGGTAATTTGCATCTTTGCTTAGGAAGCATCTCATGCTGCCTGATGGTGTATACTTATCTGTTCCTCTCCAGTATTCCTCCACTGCAACAAGGGCTTTCAAATTCTTTAAACAATAGCATAGCTCATAGCAATAATAAACAAAAAGTAGAAATACATTTTATGTTGTATGCTCACTTATATATACCTTATATTTCACCAATTTTAAGCAGTACTTTCTCCATTTTAATATCTCTGAAATAGGATGTAGCAATAGGCCGTCATATTTTGGTAGAGTTTTCACTTTCTTAATAGTACATAAAATAATGGCACTTCATAATTGATGACGTCAATTTGTTGAAATATGGTACAGAACTGAAACAAAAGTTTCACAAAACAATGTTTACCATTTGTTATGGGTGATGCTCTTTAGTTTTTCGTTCTATTTCATTATTTAAAAAAATGCAGGTTATAATCCACCAAAATGATTTCACTACTCACTTAGGAAGTAGCAGAAAACTACTGAGAAGTGAAACTTTACAGCTACACAATTGGATTAAAAACTAAGACTATGTTAACATGACTTTACAACTCAACTGACTGCATAAACAGGACTTTAATTCCAAGAAATGCTTGCCCAAGAAGAAGTTGCAGTTAACTTAATTGCAGTTTTTGGAACTTCCTCAAAAAAAAAGTCCATTTTTGTGAACAAGACTATTGACTGACGTCACCATCAGGGTAAACAGCCCTCTCTTCAACAAGATTACTCTGTTGGGTTTATCAACCAACTGTTTACTTTTCTAGGCTTGCTTCAAAACTCTCCCTTGTGTCCACTCATCCTAAATGATTATCTCATAAATTTAACTCAGTCTCAACCATGCTCTTTCATTAAAAGATCTGTCTTAAACCAGATCCTCCGAATCTTCTAACTATCCTACTCTTGAAGACCTCCTTCGTTAAGACTAAGGTTCTCAACATGGTCTCTTACTGCTGTAAGCAATGAACTTGGCTTTGCTTGATTAACATGTTACTTGGGTGGTCCTTGCTGGAAGTCAGGAGCTGACACTACATTTTTAGCTCCACCAGGGAAGACACAGTGCTTGTTATTTTCCTCTTCCCTTCCTCCTGGTGATCCAACGTTGATGGATGGGGAGGAAAGGTGTCTTAGGAATCTGAGGGTCAGTAAGGGATGTATAGTGGTTGCAGGTAAGGAACTCTTGTTGTAGAGGCTGCATCCACAAATTAGAAATCCTGGGGTTGGAACAAGCCTCCCCTTTCTCTTGGTTTTATCTACGCACAATCTCCTCTTCACACCTGGTATTCAGATGGTATTGTTTTAAATATAAAGCATTCAAGCTCCCTCCATATCACTTAACTTCAAGCCACTATGGGATCTTTGAAGTGGTCTTTGCCTCACGCTTCAAGGTAAGCATAATAATGGATAAGGGCTGCCAAACGTTTGGTTCTCATCAGGAATGGAATTAAGTCATTGAAAAGACATGCTGACCAGCGTCTCTAATTTCATAAATACTTACATAAATTTCACATAAACACTGGAAAGGCTCCTTGGACTCAATAAGCCATAATAAATAAAATAAGTTTGCTTTTCATCTAAGTGGGCACTAATCCACGTTTCCCACTACATGTCCCGGTCCAGCTCTTCCCAGAGTCTACGCTTCTGTAAAACTGGCCTAGTTCCCAGTGCATACAACAAGCCAGGTGCTTTCCTCCTCTCGGTCTTTGCTCACTTGTTGTCTCCGCAGGAACACCCTCCCTCTCACCTCCTCCGCTGGTTATATCGGTTTCTTCTGTTTCAGCTGAAAGGTCACCCGTGTCGACCTCACTTAGAAGCCTTCCTCCACACCCTCAGGCAGAATTAATGGCCTTCTTAGCACTTGGCCTCTAACGCGTTTGCCTTGTAAATCGGCTGTTGCCTTCTAGCCAATTCATCTTCAGGTCCGGATTTCTTGTTTCCGGCCCATCCGGGGAACAGGGATGAAGGCCTTTTCATCTTGGACTGCCCAGTGCCTTGCGTGTAGTAGGTGCGCAGTAAACGCTCGTTAAGGAGTTTTGGTCACTTTGCGCCCTAGTGCTGGGGCAAGTAGCAAGGCAGAGAAGGCCCCCCCCCTCGCCCGGCTGGCGGAGGCGGCTGAGGAGCCCGCGTGCTTCTCGGGCCACCCCCGCGGCACGCGGCCCCCAGTCACAAGCGTTGGAAATTCCGGCGCGTGCAGGCGCGCGGGGCCGGCCGGGGGCGGGGGAACCCGTGGAGTGAGCCTGTGACGTGCGGGGGGCGTGGCTCCAGGAGGCCGCGCCCCCTCTCCCTCGCCCTCTCTCGCGGGTCGGGGTTACATGGCGGCGACTGCGGCAAAGCGAGAGCCTCGGAGACGCCGCTGCCGCCAGCACAGCCGGAGACCTGAGCCGACACTGGGGGCTGCCCGCGGGTCCCGCACTCCCTCGATGACTCGGAGAAGTACCGTGAGTGTGTGTGTGTACGTGTGCGGGGCGCGCCGGC
>NW_017731362.1:4077991-4086233 GCF_001890085.2 Hipposideros armiger
CCCTCCCACCCGGCACGCCCCTCGCCGGCACCTCGGCCGGGCCGCGCCCGCCAGCCCCGGGGGCCCCCAGCATGCCGGCTGCGGCATTGCTGCCGGCGCCGGGTTCCCCAGGTTCGAAGCCCGGCCGGCGGGCTAGGGGCGGCGGCCGGGAGGGGCAGCCCGGGCGGGGAGCATGAGGTGGCGCGGAGTCTCGCTTTCCTGGCACGTTGCCTTTCGAAATGCTCCCGCGTCTCCTCCCCCATCCCATTCCGGTGACTCGGCCTCAGCTGACTCCGGCCGGGCAAAGTCTCCAGTGGACTCGGCAAATTGCGTAGCGCGCCGCTCGCCCGGCTCGTCTGAGAGCCCTGAAGTCCTCTGCCCAAGTTTTGAGTCTAGCCGTAAAGGAGGTACAGAAAACTGGTCTGAGTCGGAATTCCTAATTTCCTCCCTCCCCTCGCCTGCAGCCTTTCCTTAGCTGCGTTCGGGACGTCGAGGGGTGGTCGGTGAAAGGACCCAAATGAAAACTTGTTCTGTCAGTTGACTGAAAAGGGCCTCCTGACTTCGCTGTGTATTTTTATCTGACTTGGTGTGGTGCGTTGAAAAGTAAAGGTGTTTTGGCCGCCTTTTGTTCCTTGTTTTAGTACGACTCTACTGGTTCAGGTGTTACGTGGGAGCTCTGTGAAGCAGGATCTTTTTTCTTTCTTTCCTGTCTTATTTTTTTCCTTTGCTTGCTTATTGGAAAAGGTCCAGTAAGGAAACTGGTGATGTGGAATTATAATCCTGCTGTATTTGCAGCAAAATTCATGTTTTTTTTCCCTTCAGTGCAAAAATTGCCCTTGAAGTCAGTCTCAGTATTAACTTATTTTACGGATACAAGGTGATTCGTTGAGAGAGAGAGAAGAGAGAAAAAATTAACAGGGGACAAAATGGAGCGCAGACTGCTTCCGAGTAATTTTCTGATTGCTTGATTCTTTTTACCTTGTTATTTTTTAAAGTTTCGATTGGACACAGGGTCTCTCTTCGACGTTGGGAAACTGAGATGGAAAGAGTAATCTGACTAGGGTCCAAAGAGGGCACTGCCTCTAGAGTTTCTCTTAGAAATGTCAGATTCTAACGTTTGAAAAATAATTTTGAATTGGGTGGGAGAAATTTTACATATCTTTAACGATTAGTTGTTCAAACGTGTTTATGAAAGTCTTGCTGTGCCAAGTTGTGTAAAGCCCTTTCATATGTGTTACATCACATTCTAAGCATTGCCTTGTGAAACTTGTAAAATTGCTTATTGGTGTCCTAAATTCAGTAATTGCTGTCATCTAGGAAATGCCAAATTTGAGTAGAACATGTTTTATCACCTAGATACCACTATTCAGAAAAAAACACTGAGAAATGGAGAATTGTTTATAAAAACCTTTATACCGGAGGTGCCAAAAACATGTATACATATGACTTGCATTCACCTTTTGTTATCGGTATATATTGAGTACTATTTAATACAGTTTTTTCCTTTCTTAAAATGTGTATACGTTTTTTTGGCATCCTGTATATATGACCATATTTTGGAGTTCAGTAATTTGCAAAAGAAAATTAAAAGCAGTGTTTGACAACTTTCTGTGGTTAAGAAAGAATCTAGAGAAGATTGAAGATCAGTTAATTTTGCAATAGAAAAAGCACATGTTCTAATGACAAGTGTTAGTACTAAAAGTGTTGCAGTGTTTTGCATAAGTTCATTTAAGCATCGTGAGAATTCATAACTGACAAAATGGTAAGGTTTGCTGACTCAGGGTACATGGATGAAGGGGATGGGGTCGGGTAGGAGGAAGCTTGAAGTGCTGCAAGTTTTGAGTTGGATGATGACTCATCCTGCCCACACTGCTACGTGGCTTTTTTTTTTATACACTGTATTTTTTTTAAATGATAGGCTAAAATATTTCTGTCCGCATTATAATCCTTATTCTCTCTGTCTCAGAACTACAGTTTCTCTAAAAAAGTAATGGCTTCTTAAATTGCATTTTAAAAGGCTATCATATCCTACAGGTGGAATTTTGTAACATTTGTTGAGAGGAAAGGTAAAATTGCTGGTCAGTTGTTGCAATTAAATGTTTGATACTAGCAGTTCTTTGGTTATTGTTGATATTTGTTACAGGTTATTTACAAAGGACAGATAGTACTTTTCTGGCATGGGAGAAATTAACCTTATATTTTCATTGGTAATGTAAAAGTTATCTTTATAGTATCTGGAAGTTAGTTTAAATCAGTCTGTAAAGGTGCAGAAATATTTAATCATTTATTGCTCTGAACATGAGCATTTCATTCTGATGGAATTATATACATAGTGCTTTCTCCTGATCTATATGAGTTTTTGATTTTAATAAACACGACTTGAAATAGATCTGATCTATAAGTTTTTAGTTTTAATAAAGACAGCTTGAAATTGGTATTGTTATAGGCAATGTTTTCCATCAGTCTTATTTTTAAAGATAAGCTTGAATGTACAGTTCCAAATTTAGGACATACACTGATATTTGGTAATTAAGATATTTTGGCTGATTTTAAAAAGCCATCATTTAGCAGGTTGGCTTAAAATGACATTGAAAAAAAAAAAAGATTGAGAGTAGCAGTTTGTTTTAGAAGTGAGAAGAAAAAAACTCCCCATTCCCTCGTTTTTCTTTGTATAGTATTTATCTTCTCAAAGTGACTTACATGAAAAGCTTTGTGAGCAATAATGTGTATTGTTAATGTGAATTAAATCTTGGGAGAGATTTTGGGAGAGTATTGCATAGTTTATATAGAGGAACTTTAATAAAGATTAATTCAAACTTTAAAATTAAAGGAAACATAAATTTCAAATATAAAAGTATTATAATATAGATTTTCAAAGCATCCTATCACTTAGAGGTTAAACATGTACTTCCAGTACACATTCCCTGTGTGTGTGTGTGTGTGTGTGTGTGTGTAAGAATATAGGCAATTAGCTGTCGTGCATAATTCAGAATTTATAAACCAGCTGGATATCTTACCCCATCTCTTTTCTATGAGGTATTGCCTTATGAAATGGTGAGCCTTATCAACTGCTATCCAGTTCCTTGTTCACTTGAACCATGTGTTTCTCTTGGGCCCCTGTTAAAATAGAAAGATGCTTCAAGAGTAAATTCTTTGTGGCATTGTTGGCTGCCTCCTGTCAGCTCCTTCTGCCTGTTTTGTGGGCTGTTACATTACATGCTGCTAGTGGCATCGGGATTTTGGTCAGTTTTATTGCTCATAGCCCTGACTGAGACTTTACAAAAACAATGTTATTGTCGTTAATGGCTATTTACAGGGAGTTGCTTTTCATGTGGAGCTGATGCTTTTACAGTAACAGTGGCATAAGCTGAGTCCAGCATTGTTTTTTTTCCTCCATGAACTGCATGTTTGGAAAATATAGTGTGCTCCTCTGATAGTTTTTAAAAGGTTTGTCTTTAATACATGTTAGCCTTTTAAATCCATTTCTGAAAAGTTTGAATGTTTATATAGCAAATCTCATTTTTCCATTGATTTTCATTTAAATGTTATATGTCTTTTCACAGAAAAAAATTGTATCAAAAATTGTTAGAATCCTAGCATTTACTTCAGGGAAGAGACTGTGCCTCTGCAGAGAGGGTGAAATCTCTGTGCATTTAATTCTGTACAACCATAAAACTATAAAATGTTAGTGTTTACAAAGGGGTCATGGACATTATCTTGCTCCCAGGTACATCACTTGACAGCTAAGGAAACTGAGGTCCAGAGAGATCTAAGACCTTGGTTCTCAAAGTGTGATTTCTGGACCAGCAGTATTAGCATCACATGGGAATTTGTTAAAATCTGTATTTTAACAATATTTGCAGGTGATTCAAATGTATATTCATGTCTAGAAGCTCTACTAAGTGATGTATACATAGTTGCTCAGCTGATTAGTGACTGATTTGGAAAACTCAGGTCTTCTGAGTTACTCTTTCCATTGGCTCTCTTGAAAAAAGTCAAAAGGAAAATTGAGGGTCTAATCACTGTCCAATAGAACTATTTGTGATGATGAAAGTGTTCTGTGCTGTCCAATGAGATAGCTGCTAGTCACATGTGACTATTGAGCACTTGTAAGGTGGCTAGTGCACCTGAGGAACTGAATTTTAAATGTTATTTAATTTAAATTAATTTTATATTTAAATAGCTGCATGTACCTTGTGGCTAACATCGGACAGCACAGATCTAGATGCTCTTTGCCCATATTTAATTTAAAATAATCTAAGCTCTAATCTAATAACTGATTAAGCTCAGTTTAATAATTTCCCTGTTCATTTACAAATTGAAAGGTTGGTTGGGTTTGTTTTGAGATGGTAGGTTTTTAACTACCTACTTTTCTAGTATGCCCAGATATTATTTTAGTAGTTATTATAAAGCAGTGCCAATTTTCTGATTGATACTCCTGTGTTCAGTAAAGTAGATAATCTAAGTTACAAGAATGTACATTTTTCCCTTTTCTCAATAAAGGTATTTTCACTTGGATTAAAAAAATTAAAAATAAGCATTTCTTAATTATCTTGTGGATGGATTGCAGAGGGAACAATTTTGCCTTTAGCCCAGTACCTCCAGGCTTGTTGGCACTTGTTGATAGCTGCCAGATTGATCTGTTGTTTCTTATGTTATTTATTTCCAAGTGCAGAAACATTGAGTGGTTCTTAACCTCCCACCTTATGCAGTGGGAAAATTCTAATCCTAGAGTAAGTCAGACTGGCCTGTGTCCAAATCTTGACATTTGGTATGTGTGTGATTTCAGTGAAGTTGCTTTACCTTTTGGGGCATCAGTGCTCTTGTTTGTAAAATGAGATTCACAAGGTAGTGGTTCTAAATAACAGAAATAATTTGTCACTTAGAAAATGCCTAGCTAGCACTTAATAGATGCTCAGTAAGTATAAATTACCTTCTTTTCCCCTTCTGCTTAGCTTTTATAGCCTTCTGTAATTTAGTCTTTTGCTGAAGATTGCAGCCAAGCTTAATACATTCTGATTTTAGGTCTTGTTGGTTCCCACTGGTTAATTTTATGCCTTGCTTCATTCATGTTACATTCCTTATAAATTCCTCCACTTGTGCTCTGGATTCCTTCTCTTGACTTAAGGCTGCATTATGAGCTTTTCCCTTTCTATTGGGTCATCTTTATTTTATACATGTGCTCTCTAGACCTATACTGTCCTATGTGGTACCCACATTTCAGTTGTCCAGTAGCCATATGTGGCTTTTGGCTACCATAGTGGACAGTGCAGATACAGAAATCTCTTATAAACCCTCTCATGATTCCACATTCTTTTTCTGATGCTATTTCAAGCAAATTTTCAAGAGTTGTCTTTGTGTGCTCTCTCCACTTTCCTTTGCTCTTCAACCTACTCCAGACTGGCTTCTAGAAGCCATTCCAGAATGGCTTCACAATTACTGCTGAAATTGTTCTAGTCAGGGTTACCATAGTGAGTTACATTTACCAAATCCATGTTACAGGATCTTGTAGCAGCATTCAGTATAGCTGACCACTGTTTTCTGCCTAGTCACTTGCTTCTCTCTTAGCTTATGAGGCACATAGTCTTCTTGTTTTTCTCCTACCTCATACCTTGTCATAATTTTTTACTGGCTTCTCTCTTCTACCTGCCTCTTAGTTTTGGCATATCCCGGAGTGTAGTCCTAGGTGGTCTCATTCAACTTCTTGTTTAAATACAATCTACTTGTGGATAATTCTCAAATTTATGTTTTTGGTTTAGACTTTTCCTTGAGCTCCAGATGCATTATCCAATTGCCTGCTTGATATTGCTACTGAGTTATCTAAATTGACATTATCTAAATAGATTTAACATTTCTAAAATAGAACTCTTTCTCCCATATCATTCTTCTCCCAGTCTTCCCTGTCTCAGTAGTTGGCACCTAGGTGTTATCCTTGAATCCTCTTGTCCCCTTAATCCCTCATATCTATCTACTCATTCACCAAGTTTTCTTAGTCTCTAAAATATCATTTGAATCTGTCTCCTATTTGACATCTTTATTTCTACCAGCCTAATTTCAGCTACCATAATCTCACGTGACCTACTGAAGTAGCTTTTAACTGGTCTCTGCTTTCACTGAACTATCTTCTTCAGTTTATTCTCCTCCCGGTAGCCAGAACCATCTTTTTGAAATGTAAAGGTAACTATGCCAATTGCCTGCTTAAAACCCTTCAGTAGTTTTCCTTATCTTGCAGTTAGAAAATTCAGAACCTTGCCTCATGTGTTCCTTTCCACCTGTCCAATCTTATCTCTACATGAGTTGTTATTCCCTTTGCTCCAGTCACTGTGGCTGTACTGGCATCTTTTCTTTTCCTTCAAAATACCAAGTTCTATCTTGCTTTAGCTTGTATTTGCTGTTTTCTCTGTTTGGAATGCAGGTATCTTCTCCTTATTCAGGTTTCTGCTCCTTAGATGGCCATTTCCCAGCCACCCAATCATAGCACTTAGCCAAATCTGAAGTTACGTTATTAGTTTACTTTTTGTTAGAGTTTCCTCACTACAGTGTAAACTTTTTGGAAACAGAAGAACCTTAACTGTCTTATTCTCCACTGTACCATCAAACACATGCCAAGTACTCAGTAAACTTTTGTGGATCATATAAAATATTTGTTTGATTCCTTTAAACTTCTAAAGGGAGAACGTATATTAAAAATTACATTGTAGTTAATGTAACATGTGATTCTGCATTGGGTCCTTTAGCTCTCAAGCACATTATTGGTACAGTTGCAGAAACTTAAACTGAATATTAGATGGTAGTGCTCTACCAGTGTTAATTTCCAGATTTTGATCATTATATTTGGTTATGCAGAAGAATCCCCTGTCTGTAGGAAATGCACTCTACTCTCAAAAGGGTGTGTGTGTGTGTGTGTGTGTGTGTGTGTGTGTGTGTGTGTGTGTGTACGTGTATATATGTACTGTATTTGTTAATAAAAACATTACATTATTTGAGAAGATCATGGGCTTTGGTTTACAAATCTGGTTTAAATCCTGGCTCTGTCACTGATGTGTGATATTGAATGCATTATTTAAATTCTCTGAAATTAAGATCCTAAGACCCATTCTGTAATATTGTTAGGAGGATTTAGTGTAAGAGTATATGCCCGGTACAATGCTTCACACATAATACATTCTTAATGAAGCTTGCTATTGTTTCTTATATTCTTTTAAAATTTAAATGTTAAAAAAAATTACTCTCATGTTCAGTGCTATGACTTCCTTTATAATATAAACAAATACTTTTAAAAATTAATTGCTTGTGGTATTTCTGGTCAAGATTGTGGAGGAGGTAAACGATGTGCTTGCCTCCTGTCATGACCACATCAAAATTACAACTAAACTACAGAACAACCATCATTGAAAATAGCCTGAAGTCTAGCTGAACCAGAATGCCTACAACTAAGAACATATAGAAGAAGCCACCTTGAGACTGGTAGGAGGGGCAGAGTTGCAGAATGGACTGGTCCCACACCCATGTGTGGCTGTTAAATATCGGGAGGGATATCTCAGCTATGGAGGTCCCCATGTAGGAGCAAGGGGTCCCAGCCCCACACCAGGTTCCCCAGCCCAGGGTTCCAGTTCTGGGAAGAGAAGTCCCCACAACTTCTGACTGAAAACCAGCAGAGATTGTGGCTGAGTGAGAAGGAGGGCAGCTGGAGTCCCAGGTGTTCCTCTTAAAGGGCCTACACATGGACTTACTCGCTGATGGACTCACTCGCTAGGGCAGCAGCTTGAATTGCGCAGGGGACATACGGGGAGGAACTGAATGTTTGACTTCAGGGTGAGAGCTGGAGGGGCAACTTTCTCCTAGGCAGAAGTGCTGGCAGAAGACATTATTTCTTTGTGGAGCCCCCACCACCACCCAGTGTACAGATGCAGGCAGCTGCCATATCTGAGTCTCCATCAACCTGGCTAACACTATTCTCACCTTGGTGATTTCCTGAGACGCTGCCCCACACAACTTATGGCCCCATGCAAGCCACTTTCAGTGGCTGTTCCATACCAATAGCCTATCTCGGCTCATGCTGCAGATTTTTTTTTAAAGATTTTTATTGGGGAATTGGGATGGGAACAGCGCTGGGGAATTGGGGAAGGGGAACAGACAAGTTGCTGTCGTTTTGTTCTTCAGTCTAGTTATGGAGGACATTGCTTCACTGGCCCAAGTTGGCACCATCATTGCGCTCTTCCCGGGCAAGGCAGATCAGTCGCCGGCTTCTGGACGGCCACTC
>NW_017731362.1:4086328-4096718 GCF_001890085.2 Hipposideros armiger
GGCAGTGTCACTGGCCCTCATATGTGGGATCCGAACCGGGGCCCTCTGGCGTCCCAAGCCAGTTCTTAACCATCGCGCCACTCGGCCGGCCCCTGCAGACTTTCTTAAAATCTCTCAAAGGTTCACAAAACCCAAACAAGCAGCATCTGGCTTTGGTGTGCCCCATACCTCATGCTGAGCAGCCTGAAGCCTAGTACTAGGCAGCAGCCAGCCCTGATTTGTGGCTTGCCTCTTTCAGGCACCTCCAAGCCCAGCATGGGTGGCTGCCATCTGTGGATTGCTTTGTGGCTCGTGCCAGGTGGCCTCAGGCAGGGCAAAGGCTGTGGCTGAACTTGGCCTGTGGCAGGGCCCCTCCCAAGAGACCCTGGGACTGGCATGCCCGGTGGTTGGCTTCAAACATGAGCTGGAGCACCACCTGGGGCGACACACCCAGATGGCAGATTGGGCAGGCACTAGAGTCCTTCTAAAGCAAATCCTGCTCCATAGGGTCAGTCCATGCACAACAGTTCCTCCACTGTAGTCATTTTCAGTCCTCACAACCAATCAGCCCTAGGGTCAGTCATTCCCATTGATGTGCAAACAGCAAACAAAGCTCAACTACAATAGGAGGGCACACACAACCTACACAAGGGACACACCTGGAGCACCCAGCTCAGGTGACTAGGGAAACTGTGCCACTGTGCCCCACAGGATGCCTACTGCATAAGACTACTAACACCGGGAGACATAGCAGCCCTGCATAATACATAGAAACAATCACAGGGAGGCAGCCAAAATGGGGAGACAAGCATGTCCCAAATAAAAGAACAGAACAAAGCTCCAGAAGAAGAACTAAACAATGGAGACAAGCAATCTACCAGATGCAGAGTTTAAAACACTGATTATAAGGATGATCATTGCACTTAGGGGAAGAGTAGATGAACTCAGTGAGAAAATTAACAAAGAGTTGGGAAACATAAAAATAGGGATAGAAAACAAAAAAGAACCAGTCAGAAATGAAGAATACAATAACTGAAATAATACATGATTTTGTGTAATGAATAGTAGGTTAGATGAAATAGAGGATCAAATCAGCGATTTACAAGTTAAAGTAGCAGAAAACACCCAATCAGAACAGCAAAAAGAAAAAAGAATCCAAAAAAATGGAGGAGAGTTTAAGGGACCTCTGGGACAACATCAAGTGTATCAACACTTGCATCATATGGGTACCAGAAGGAGAAGAGAGTAAGGAATTGAAAACCTGCTTGAAGAAATAATGACAGAAAACCTCCCTAACTTGGTGAAGGAAATAGACATACATTCAAGAAGTGCAAGATAAACCTAAAGAGGCCCACACCAAGACACATCTTAATTAAAACGCCAAAGGTTAAAGACAAGGAGAGAATCTTAAAAGCAGCAAGAGAAAAGTAGTTAGTTACCTAGAAGAGAGCTCCCATAAGACTGATTTCTCAACAGAAACTTTGCAGGCCTGAAGGGACTGGCACAAAATACTCAAAGTGGTGAAAAGCAAGGACCTACAACCAAGATTACCCAGCATATCTGTCATTTAGAATTGAAGGAGAAATAAAAAGCTTCCTAGATAAAAAACTAAAGGAGTTCATCAACATTAAACCAGTATTACAAGAAATGTTAAAGGGACTTCTTTAAGAAGAAGAAAAACAGATAAAAAATGTGAATAATAAAATGGCAATAACTATGTATCTATCAACAATTACTTTCAATGTAAATGGATTAAATGCTCCAATCAAATGATGGATGGCTGAATGGATAAGACAACAAGAAAGAGCCTTACATGTGCTGCCTACAGGACACTCACTTCAGATTGAAAGACTCACACAGGGACTTCCGGTTAGCTCAGGTGGTTAGAGCACAGGGCGCAGTGCTCATAATAAACATTGCTGGTTCAGTTCCTACATGGGCCACTGAGGTGCGCCCTCCACAACTAGATTGAAACAACTACTTGACTTGGAGCTGATGAGTCCTGGAGAAACACACTGTTCCCCAGTAATCCCGCCCGCCAAAAAAAAAATCTAAAAAGAAAAAGACACACACAAACGAAAAGTAAAGGGATGGAAAAAGATATTTCATGAAAATGGAAAAAAAAAAAAAAAAAGCTGGGTTGCAATACTTATACCAGACAAAATGACTTTAAAACAAAGGCTATAGCAAGAGACAAAGAACCAGCCAGTGATCCCACTTCTGGGTATTTATCCAAAGAAATTCAAAACACTACTTTGAAGGGACATGTGCATCCATATGTTCATTATAGCATTATTTACAATAGCCAAGATATGGAGGCAACCTGGGTGTCCATCAGTGAACGAATGGACAAAGAAGAGGTATGTATTTACAATGGATTATTACTCAGCTGTGAAAGTGAAATCTTGTCATCTGCGACAACATGGATGGACCTAGGGGTATTGTTCTGAGTAGAGTACGTCAGAGAAAGACAAATGCCATGTGATTTCACTTATATGTGGAATCTAAAGAACAAAAGAAATGAACTAACAAAACAGAAACTCATAGATACAGAGAACTTTTTTTTTTAAAAGATTTGTATTGGGGAATTGGGGGATGGGAACAGCGCTGGGGAATTGGGGGAAGGAGAACAGACAAGTTGCTGTCCTTTTGTTCTTCATTCTAGTTGTGGAGGATGTTGCTTCACTGGCCCAAGTTAGCACCATCATTGCGCTCTTCCCAGGCGAGGCAGATCAGTCTCAGTCTTCTGGACGGCCGCTCATGGCGGCTGCTGGCCGCTCACGCTGGCTGCTGGCTGCTCACTGTAGCCCATGGCAACCCACTGCAGCAGGGGCTGCAGCCTACGCTGTCGCTGGCAACTCACGGCAGCCCAGCTCCAGGTTGAGCTGTTGTTCAGCATCTTAGTTGTAGAGGGCAGTGTCACTGGCCCTCATATGTGGGATCCGAGCCGGGGCCCTCTGGCATCCCAAGCCAGCTCTTAACCAACACGCCACTCGGCCGGCCCCAGAGAACATTTTGATGGTTTCCAGATGGGATGGGGTTGGGAGGATGGGTGTAAAAGGGGAAGGGATTAAGACACACAAATTGGTAGTTACAAACTAGTTATGGGGATATCAAGTATAGCATAAGGAATATAGTCAATAATATTGTAATAACTGTATGGTGTCACATGGGTACTAGATTTATTGGGGTGATCACTTCATAATTTATATTAATATCAAATCACTGTGTTGTGCACCTGAAACTAATATAGTATTGTAGGTCGACTGTAATTGAAAAATAAAACAGTTAATAAAAATTAATTGCTTATATAATAGTTGATAATGTGGGATAAATATATACCAAATATGTTATTTATATCCTCAAATTAGAATTTTTGGACCATATTCTGTAACATTTTTTAATATCTTAAAATTGTATACTTTTAAGACAGAAAGTAGTGCCCCTTTGAAATTATTCCAGTTAAAATGTGTATATTTATCTTGATTGACATGTTAATTTCCATTTCCTTTGGAGTTGCCAATGAATCTGTGGTTTGTTAATGTATTAGTTTGTATTGTTATTGATGTAAAAGTACACAAAAACTGCTTGGCAAAATAAATCATTGCTTACAATTGGTGACTTATTTAGTTTTCTCTTTTTTTCCTTCTCTTTACTCTTCATTGATGGATATGTTATTAAGTAAACAAAATGATCAAAAACAGAGAAGGTGTTTAAAGACGACCTATGAGCCTTTCATTAGTTATCTATTTTAAATAATATAAACTACTTTACCAATACTGTAAACCTTATGATTGCATGATTCAGTTTGTGCTTTTATTGTCTTATGTTTTACTTCTATGTATGCTATAAACCATGATCCATTATTTTTTGTCTTAAAACAACAGTCTTTTAGAGATATTTAAACATGTAGATAGATTTTGTTTAAGGCTTTTTATTTGTCCAGTTATTTACCCTTTATTGGGATTTTGTGCCTTTCTGAAGATCTGAGGTTCCATTTGGTGTCATTTCTCTTCAGCCTAAAGAACTTCTTTTAGCATTTTTTATAGTGAAAGTCTGATGGAGACAAATTCTTTCTGCTTTTGTCTCTTTGAAAATGTCTTCATTTCATCCTCATTTTTCAAATATATTTCCCTAGGTATAGAATTCTGGGTTGATAGTTTCTTTTTCTTTTGATACTCGAAAGATGAAGTTTTGTTTTCTGGCTTTCACTGTTTCTTGTAACAAATCAGCCATCATTCCTATTGTTCTTCCCTAGTACACACTTCTCTTTTCCCTGGTTGCTTTTTTTGTTGTTGTTGTTGTTGTTAAAGATTTTATTGCCGGGGCTGGCTGAGTGGCTCAGTTGGTTAAGAGCTGACTCAAGAGTGTGAGCTCTGAGCAGTAGGGTTGCCGGTTCAATTCCCGAGCTGAGCTGCCAATGGGTGGCATGTTGGCTCAGCTAAAAAAAAGAAATATATATATATATATATATATATATATATATATATATATATATATATATATATATAAATAGATCACATTTCCTTCCCCTCTCCCAATTCCCCAATAAAACCTTAAAAAAAAAAGATTTTATTGTGGAATTGGGGAAGGGGAACAGTGTTGGGGAATTGGGGATGGGGAACAGGCAAGTCATTGTCCTTCAATCTTAGTTGTGGAGGGCACAGCTAGTTCAGCTCCATGTCCAGTCGACATCAAGCCGCCCGTCGGCAGCTTACAGCCGCTCAGCTCAAGGTGCCGTGTTCAATCTTAGTTGCAGGGCATCGCAGCCTACTGTCCCAGCTGGCAACTTTGTTAGGAGCACGTGCTCTCATCAGCTGAGCCATCCTGCCACCTGTTGGCAGCTCAGCAGCAGCTCAGCTTGGGCACAGCTCACTGGCCGATGTGGGAATCGAACTGGCGACCCTGTTGCTCAGAGCTGGGGCTCTTAACCAACTGAGCCACTTGGCAGGCCTCTCACATGTTTTTTTGTTTTCTTTTAATGTGGGCTTAGTGAAATCAGGCAGGAATTTTTCAAAGTGCCAAACTCTAGTGTAAACCTGATAGGAAACTTATACTCTTTTATTTATTTATTTATTTTAAATCTTGCAAGCTTTGTTCAGGTTTGGAGAAAATGAGAAACAAAGGAAGAAGGATATTCCAGAAAAGTTATATGCCTTTCTGAATCATTTTTTAAAAACTGGGGGTTCTCCAACCAAGCATGGTTGTTCTCTCCATTTGATCCGAGTCCAGAAATGTTTCCTATGGCCTTGCACAATGTAGCCTTCTTCAGACCCTCACTAGGGTTAGTTAAAAAATGACAGTTTATACTTGATACGCAGTCTGGAAAGCTGTGGTGACAGGTGCCATAAACCCTGCTAGGATGGACTGAAAAATAGTAAAATCAGTAATATCAAGGTCTTGCATATCTTTATGATACCTTCTTGGTATTACATGAACTGATAGGACTTTTTAATAGAATCCTGCTTGTCTGGTTATATAAGACACTTATTTCAGTGGCACAATCCCTCCCGACTACCTCAACAAAACAAAATAGGAGGTATAACAAAATGGAAGTGTTTTGTTTCTTCAGTCTGAGTGGGTTGAAATCAATTGCTTTGTTTATATTTTGGCAGACCTATGTGTTCACCGTAGGGTGAGCATCCTTGGGGAATGCCTGGAAAGGAAAGCACCGTACCTAGGACTCATTACTGATAATAGGTCAGAATGTGATCAGATTCTAAAAAAATTGAGGATCGACTGTCTTCTTCAAAACTTCCTACTATCAAGTAGAGTATGCTATTTACATTAATTTATTCGGTATAATTTTAAAGGGGCCTACTAAGTACCAGGTACTATGCTCAGAATCTGTTAGTAAAACTACTTAGTTCCATACCTTTTATTTTAAAATAGAGCTACAACAAAGGGCAGGGGAATGGTGCCCTTGAAAATGAAGAGCAGAGGATTTGAAGAATAGAGATTAAATTAGATTAGATTGGGCAAGATGGCAAAAAAAAAAAAGACGAAGGAGAATGCTGTTAGAAAAGAAAGGAGAAAGAAATGTTAGTGGGATAGGGAGGAATTAGAACAATGCTCTAGGAGTATGTACTCCATGAGGTTAGATTTTTTTTTTTAATCCATTTGACCCCTGCTGTAGGTTAATGCCTAAAACAATGCCTGACATATAGTAAGCACTCCATAAGGTTTGTTTGTTGAGCAAAAATGCAGTGGATGGATGGAAGAATTAAAGCTATTGGGTTGACGGAAAAGACATGACACATTTTTTGCAATGAAAAATATAGAAAAAAATATGTCACGACTTTTCCGACAAACCAATATTTTAGTCAAAACTGTTGAAAGCATCTTGGTGAAGTTCTGATATTCCAATATGGATACCCTAGAGTAGACAGCAACTAGATATGAGCATCAAAGTAAAAACATAATGGCATTTATTTTATAATGGCTTTTTTAAGGTCAAAGGCAAACAAAAGTCCCAGCTGTTAAAATGTATTTAGGCAATGGTTCAGACAATTTACAAACAGAAGTTGAGCGTAGAAGGGGAGTTTTTTAAAAATTGGATACTTTGTTTGAAGCTATGTAATCATCTGCCTTTGACTTTGAAAGTTTGTAGCTAACAGTAGTGACTGATGGCAGACAAAGCTTGTTAGGTTTTAGTGTTTTAGTTTTAAGGTACTTCCTCCCATCCCAGGTTCCTAAGATCATTCACTGACACTAATTTGCACTCTGCCTGAGAGGGGTCCCTGATAACTTAGGGCTACCCTACATTAGGGACAAGGGCTTGGCAAGAACGCATATGAGCAAGCAGTTAAGCTGTAGCTTTTGGCCTTCTCTGCCCTAGAAAATTAGCAGCTTTGATGAGAACTTGAGACATGATTTTAGGGAAGGGTGAATTTGCTATAACAACACCTCTCTGCCAGGGCTAGGAGACAGTCCTAGGTGAATATAAGTAGAGCTCAACCTTTCTTTTCTCTCCAAAGGCGACTGGGTTTTGGCTGAGAAGATAAGAGGCTGGCTAGATTTCAGTGAACTCAAATTACTTACTTAATCCTGGAGAACAGCAAAATAGGCAAGAGCTGTTGAGGAAGGTAGAGGGTGAGAGCTGTCTGTGAGTGTGATCAGGCCAGATGACCCAAGTCAGCATTTAACCTGAGGAGCTGCAGAGTGGAAGATGGAAGAAAAACGCCCCCAAAAGTAACCTTTATGTTTAAGGCCCTCATCTCAAACTTGCTTTGCACATTTGAACTCCCTTTCTGACACAGGCCAAGTTGTTACAGGATAAGAAGGGAAAGAAAATCCAGTTTCTGTAGAATGGGGGTGGGAGGGGCAGAGTGAAGTTACTGTACTGTCTTTTATTTCTTTCTTTTGCATTTTATAACTTTACTTCATACACTTAGGCTTGATTCAGAGTACCTGTATTTCTCTTGGTATGGGGGTAGGCTAAATGACAGAAAGCAGTAGGTAATTTATGGAAGAAAGCAGTGTTTGAGGAGACAGCTGTGGCTACTGCAGTTTCAGGGAACTGTCTTACCAACATAGGAAGCTGGTACGCAGCCTGGGCTACATAGCGAACTTTTTCTTCCATGTTACAGTGGATCACTGAAAGACGACCATAAGTAAAGCGTAAAGCCAACTTCATTCTTATAAAGCATTTTCTCTACTTCATTTTATTCACCAAATTGTTGTTAAAAACAAAACAACGTTGACCCAGCTAATTAAAACTTAGTGATCCTTCTCTAAGTAACACAGTATCAGCACTGAGGTTGGTAGGAATGGGTAATATTTGGAGATAGAGAAATTGGAAGGATGCTGGGAAGGGTCATTTAAATTACTGTCCCACCTTAGTTTTCCTTTCCCTCCTTTGAAGTGTGTGGACTATGGAACTCCAGGTCTTTCTTGAGTCTACGCCTTGAACTTTGCTTTTATGAATTTAAACATGAAAGATGGTGGAGAAAATGATATACATGGGACATTTGTAGAGGTCGTTGATGTGGACGGAGGATGCCCTGACCAGTAATCTGCTGGTCCAGTTGAATTGCAACTCCATACTTCAGTCAGAGCAAGGAGCTCCATGATTGATGTGAAAATTGGAGGTGGTTGGAGAGATCAGGATTTGGAATATAACTGCCATACAGGGTCAAGGTGATCAAGGGTCAAGGACAAAGCTGTTTTCATAGTCAACAAGAGTGAGCATGGGGGCCGGCCGAGTGGCTCACTTGGTTAAGAGTTGGCTTGGGAGCGTGAGCTCTGAGCAGCAGGGCCGTCGGTTCAGTTCCCACATGGGCCAGTGACGCTGCGCCTTCTACAGCTAAGATTGTGAACAACAGCTCGACCTGGAGCTGTGCTGTTGTGAGTGGCCGGCGACATCATAGGCTGCAGCCCCTGCTGCAGTGAGCTGCCTTGAGCGGCTGCCCTATGGCTGGCGACCAACTGCCTCAAGTGGGAAGAGCGCAATGATCATAATACCAACATGGGCCAGTGAAGCGGTGTCCTCCACAACTAGATTGAAGAACAAAAGGACAGCAACTTGTCTGTTCCCCTTCCCCCAATTCCCCAACAAAATCTTTAAAAAAAAAAAAAAAAGTGAGCATGGGAATCCTCTGCCTTTTTATGGCTCCCAGAGGCACATATCTTAACCTCCCTGATTAGGTCAGATCCCCTAGTGTGTAGGCTCTGATAGCATCTTGTACTATTTCTTGGTACCATTTGTCCCCTTTGCGTCTCCCTTTTTCCTATGTTACTGTATTATTGTTTTTCTCCAACTATACTGTAAGCTCCATGAGGTCAGGGGGTCAAGTCTATTTTTACTTACCATTTTATCCCCAGTGCATTGTATGTTGATAGGTACATAATATATAATTAACAAATACTTGCTGAATGGTTTGTGACTGAATTCAAAACATTTACTGGATCTACTTTATCATACAGAGTATGTAGCATTACCTCCTACAACTTACTGATTAAGGTGGTTTTACTTTCCAAGCTCCTGGATGAAAAGGTGCTTCAGTAGCTTTTGGTCTAATGGATACTGAAGGACTCTGAAAATACTACTCACAGAACAATGAAGCAGATCACTGGGCAAGCACTACTACTGTAAATAACAGGTTCCCCCCCCCTCCCCGCCCCCTCCAATTTTTTATTGGTGCGATCCTCACTGTCTAGTAGAATTACCATTGTTAGTGAATATTACCTTCTCTCTTTAAAATGATCTCATATTTCTGAAAAGTCAGTTCAAGCCTTTCAGTATAGTCACCTCCTGAATCTATAATGAGGACTCTGCATTTCTCAGACTAGGCACAAGCTCCTATCTTCCTTAAGATGAATAATACCCACTCTCTGCCCCTTAAGTGCTGATCAGTCACTGAGATTTCTGAAAAGGCATTTTCACCCTTTTACTTGTTTCTGGTCTGTAATGCTTCTTGGTGTCACTAAAATTTGAAGGGGGCAGATGTGGATGGGGGAAAGGGAGTCTTGAGTAGGGATCTCTCATTTTCATGGCTCTCTCATAATCTGGCTGCAATTTCTACTGTACTGCTATTCTGTGTGATAATAGTGGTGGTGTTTTTGAAAAAGCATAATTTATACTTGATTATGATTTCTCTGCTAGTGAATTAGAAGCTTGAGAGAGTACTTAGAGATTTTATTCTTATGTTAAGTCTGTAGAACTGACTTATAAATATACATTTATCAAAAACTTAAAACCCGATTGAGCTTTAAGGAATTGTGTACATTAGGGCAAGAAGGTAAGTGTGAACAACCATTCTATTTCAAGTAGAGACTAGAAATATAAAATTTCAGAAATACTGGAGCCTTTGAAAAATACTATTTTCTAGGTTATTTGGTAGGGAACAGGAAGTGACAACATGTAAACATATAGAAAAAATTGACAGGGGACACACAGTGTTAATTAAAGCCCTTAAAAAATGTGAAGTATTTTTTTAATGCAAAAGTTTATTTACAGACTTTAATTTTTAAATGTTTTACTACAAATAGACTGATAAGCTACAGAATATTTAGGAGTCTGCTTGGTTTTTTTTTTTTTCCCCCCTGATTTCTGAGAAGCAGACAAAAACTTGCAAACAGAAGAAACCATTTCTGTTATAGTAAAACAAAGAAAGCTATTATGCTATTATTATACTTTACAATATTAATCAGATGCAAGAAGTGCTCATATTTATTAATAGAATTCAGAGATAGTACATATTAATTTTTGTTAGATAAAGCTGTTGCCATAAGGGTCATTTATTTATTTATTTATTTATTTTTATTTTTTTATTTTTTTATTTTATTTTATTTTTTTAATTTTTATTGGGGAATTGGGGGGATGGGAACAGTGCTGGGAGATCGGGGAAGGGGAACAGACAAGTTGCTGTCGTTTTGTTCTTCAGTCTAGTTGTGGAGGACGTTGCTTCAC
>NW_017731362.1:4100578-4111459 GCF_001890085.2 Hipposideros armiger
ACCAGCTAATCTTTTCATTAATACTGAAGACTTGGTGCTGAAGATAGGTGACTTTGGTCTTGCGCGGATCATGGATCCCCATTATTCCCATAAGGTATGTGGAAGCCCGCTGAGATAGACCTTCACTAATGTACATCATCAGGAATAGGTCCTTGTAGTTCCTTTATATATTGTGGCAAAATTTTTAGTTAATTGTATTAAACTTTACATAGTACCATTTTTACCTGATATAGATCTACCTTCATTCACAGTCTCTCTGTGTTTGAAATGAAGGTCGAGTGGGATCCTATTGAAACACAAATTCCTAAAAGTGTATGGTTATTTATTATAACTGAAATTCTTATTTAAAAGTGGGATATACCGTATTTCTCCATGTATAAGATGCTCCCATGTATAAGATGCACCTTAATTTTGGGGCCCGAAATTTGAAAAAAAATGTATTACATGAAGTTATTGAACTCAAGTTTTATTCATCATAAAATTCATACAACTTCTCATCACTGTGAAAACTACCAACCATTATACAACCACGGTATAATACACACCCAGTTTTTAGACCCCAAATTATTCGAAAAAGGGTGTGTCTTATACATGGGGAAATATGGTAGTCTTATGTGTTTAGGGCAGAAGCGTTGTCCTATCTGAAGGTAAGAGGGGAATGCTATTTCAACTTTTAGGTCTTCTCTGTTCCTTTGAGTCTATACTATTTTTTCTGTTATGCCTTACTTAGACAAACTTAATTTAGTTTGAAATTTAAATTTGATAAAGATAAAATAGGCAATACGAATAGCCAAAAGGATTCATAGTAGCTTTGGTTTAGATAACAACTTGCCTTCGTACAAGGCGTTAATTTTTTCCGAGCCAAACCTTGCTTGGTCTTTTAGTTTTCAAATGAAATGGTGTGCAGAACCCTGGTGTTTAAAATATAGAAGCGGAGCTGCTTTGGTGATAAAGAACCCTAGGAGGTCTGCTTGTTTGGCTTCCCATAGCACATGTCTAAAATCTTTTCATTCATAAGTATCATTTCACATTAAGTGTAACTTAATTAAAAAAGGTTTAACATAGAAATTAAGTATTGAAATGGATGACCACATCCTCTTTATGGGTAAAAGTGAAGTACTGTGGGTTGAACACTGAATTAGGAGTTACACTATCTAAAAATGAGTTCCATTTCTACACTCAACTAAGCTATATGACTTTAAGCAGATTCCTTAATCTATCTGTTATTGCCCCTGTAAGATGGAATTAATATTTACCTTCACAATTTCTCAGGGTTGTTTTCAGGATGAAACAAGGCAATATATGTATAACTGATTTTGTCAAACGCTTTATAAATGTAAGGTCATAAAATTGATTAGGAATGGGATATGTAGTAGAGCCAGGTCCCCTGGGTTGTCAGTAAGGAGGTGGGCTTTGGTATATAAGTAGCACCTCTGGTGCTCTTCCCTACCTTTCTCTCACTGGTTTGATGCATAACTGCTCCTTAATTAACTTAAGACATCAAGTGAAAAATAATTCCTCTTCTGAAACATGTTTTCAATGTGTGGCCTAGAGTGAGCACTAAATTCTTATATTTTGGTCAGCAGACTTCATGGGAGCATCATCTTATAGATGGTGTATTCCAGGGAGAGTTTAACCTCAGCCTCAAAAGTGCAAGATCTTTGAAAATAGGCACAGAAATCAATGTTACTAAGATTTCACAATTACGGTTTTTGTTTTGTTTTTGCAGGCTAAGGAATCTTTAATGAATCAAATTTTATGTACTCTTCTTCAGCTAAAGTAAAAAACTAAAGTATATTTTTGTTTGTTTTTCAGGGTCATCTTTCTGAAGGATTGGTTACTAAATGGTACAGATCTCCACGTCTTTTACTTTCTCCTAATAATTATACTAAAGCCATTGACATGTGGGCTGCAGGCTGCATCTTTGCTGAAATGCTGACTGGTAAAACCCTCTTTGCAGGTTAGAAATTTAAAATACATGGAAAAAAAATATCCCAAAGAGAAATAATTTTGCATGTACCTGTGAAGCAAGATTTATATAAGATTTAAAACAATTTATTGTAGTCTGTAATATTAAAATGTTAAGATAAAATGGTGTTTTTAATATTTAAAAAAATTGAGAAAACTTATTCACATATTCACTGAATTGTTTACTCAGTAAATTTAGTCAGAATCATAGCATTCTTTTGTATCTATCTTGTTTCTTAAATATAATTTCATATTTTGGAGGTCCATAATACTTGTTGGTAATCTGTGTTACCTAGTTCTGTCAATGATCGTTACTTCCTGGTGAAATTTTTTTAGCTATCATTGAAAAATCCAGTAATTCTTTCTTTGCCCACTTCCTAGTCATCCCTGTTGTTGAACTGCCATAGCCTGTTGTCTGACTGTTGTGACTTTTCAGAAACAACCAAACAAGTAATGTTTTACTCAGTTTGGTGTTGTGAGGGATTCCAAAGAAGTGTGAGAGAGAGAATTTAGTTAAGATGGGAAAGGGTGAATAATCCATGAAAAACACCAAGTATCATAAAGCACAGTATGAGTTTGTATAAAATTCCTTAGTACAGACTATAAGAGTTGCAAACTTCGAGGGGCTTACATCAGTGATGGCTAGAATGGAAGGCGTAAAGGCATCAAAGGGGTTTTTACTGCATAGGAATAGAATTTTGATAGGTAAAAAGAGAGAAAAAATGATATCTACTTAAGGCTATCTGTAAAAATAAGGGCATGAGCCTGGTATGTTCATAAATCAGTGAGAAAGGGTGGATGAAAGCAAGGTGTCAAAAAATAATGAAGATATTTATGACTAGTTAAGATGGGGCCAAAATACTTACAAAGTAGGCAGAGAAGTTTCCATTTGAAAAACTAGGAAATAGGGCACTGAAGATATTTTTCGAGAAGTGATGTGATGATGATTTAGGTCTTTCTCACTTTAGACACTTTTTTCCCCCCCCTCTATAACCAATCTTAGAGTGGCCCTCCTACCACACCCTGTTTGTGCTAAGAGCAGAAAAAAGGGAATGGAACAGGGTCTGCTTACAAAAGAAGGATTAATAAAAGAAAGATTAGAGTGCATAGGGAGAGCATTGTTGATGAATGGATGGTATGCATAAATGCCCTTACATTTTTTTTTTAATGCCAGTACTTCTTACAGCACTCAGCTTACATAACATTAACCAGTCCTTTGTAATTTTTACTCTAAATTTATCTGAAATTTCTTCCATGATGTGTGATAGTGATTGAATTTCAATTTGGAAGACTATGAGAAAAATACCAGTGATTCCTAGGAACTAAATCACTAAATACAGTGATTCCTGGATTGAACTTTTTCTGAGGAGCAATACTGTAATTGGAGGTTATATTCCTGATATTCAAGCACCTTCCAGCATATATAAAATGATTATTGTGTTATTCGTTGCTATGTGACAAATGACCTCAGTGCTTAGTGGCTTATATAACAGTTATTATCTCACAGTTTCTATGGGTCAGGAATTTGGGAGTGGCTTAGCGAGGTGGTTCTAGATCAGATTTGCTTAGTCAAGATGTTGGTTGGGGCTACAGTTATCTGGAGACTTGCGTGGGGAGGAAGATCCACTTCTAGATAGCTTCCTCACGTGACTGGCAGCGAGAGGCCTCAGTTCCTCACCATGTATGCTTCTCCATAGCACTGCTTGAGAGCCTTCACAACATGGCAGCTGGCCATATTGTGAAGTATTCCGCCAGTAGTATGAATGATTCAAAAGAGAGAGCAAGGAGAAATTGAACATATATTTTTTTTAAGTTTTATCAAGATATACTTCATGTATTATTACAATTCATCCATTTAAATTGTACAGTGCAATATTTTTTAAGTATATTCACAGGATTGTATAACCACCTAATTTTAGAACATTTTTGTCCCTCCTAAAAGATACCCTATAACCATTAGCAGTATCTATGTTGTTTAACTTTTTGAAGAAATGTCAGGCCGTTTTCCAAAACTTTACCATGTTACATTCCAGCCAACAATATATGAAAGCTCTGGTTTCTCCTCATTTTCACCAACGCTTATTTAAAGTGTAGTGTGTCTGATTGTCTGTCTTTTTGGATATGAAGTAGTATTTTATTGTGTTTTTTATTTGTATTTCCCTAATGACTAATGATGTTGAGCATGTCTCATTGGACATATTGTCTTTGAAGAAATACCTATCCAGATCCATTGCCTATTTTTTAATTGGGTTGTCTTTTTATATGTGTAAGAGTTCTTTACATATTCTGGATAGAAATTACTTATCAGGTACATAATTTGTACTTATTTTTTCCCATTCCGTGGGTTATCTTTTTCATTTCCTAGATAGTGTCTTTTGAAACAAGATTTTAATTCTGATGAAGTCTAATTTATCTATTTTTTCTTTTGTTACTTCTAATTTTGGTGTTATATTTATGGAACTATTGCTTAACCCCTAAGAGTTTTATAATTTAGCTTTTAAATTTAGGTCTGTGATATTTTGAATTAATTTTTATGTATGGTGTGAGGTAGGGGTCCAACTTCATTCTTTTGCATGTGGATATCCAGTTATCCACCATTATTTGTGAAAAAGATTATTCTTTCTCCATTGAATTGCCTTGACCTCCTTGTCAAGAATCAGTTGACCATAAATGCAAAATGTCTTTTTGTGACCTATACTCAGAAGTGACGCTATCACTTCACCTTTCTTTTATGTGTTAGAAGCGAGTCACTAAGTATACCTCACACTCAAGGGATGCGGAATTGGATTCCACCGTTTGAAGTGAAGAGTATCAAAGCATTTGTGGACATATTTTAAAGCTACCACAATAATGAATATTTTACTAGGAACATAATATGTTTAGTATATGTGCTGCCAAAGCAAGCACCAGAAATTTAATTTAATTTAAAATTGTTAGGTCATGCTCCAAGTTGTATGAAATGGGGTCAAAATTTACTGCTGTGTTGATTATACAAAGGTAATATATTTTTCAATGTTCATTTGGCATATTCACACATTGTTTACATACAGCAATAAAAAGGATTTAAAAAAACCACTTTTAAATAACATAATTTTGATCTTAAACCCATGTAAACTTTAAACATTTAATTAATGGCAATTGTGAAATTATTTGAAAGATCCAGTTGTAGTTTTCTTATAATGCTTTGTTGGTAGGTGAACCATTCAATAAAAGCAGCACAAGGGAGATCTAAGTGTTTATTAGGTATAGACCTCAAATGAGTAGAGCAATAAATGGCAAGGTCTGAGCATTCATTGGAAATCTGTGTATTTTTAACCTACAGGAAGTACCCTAGCCATATTTTTTGTTACTACTTAATATATCCTTTGGATGTTAAATAGCTTCTCAAATTTAACCTATCCAAAACTGAACTTCTGATATTTTTCCCTCTTTCTCTTTCTGCTGTCTTCCTCATTGTAGTAAATCAGATCCACTTTTTAGTTGCTCAGGCCAAAATCTTGGCGTTGTTCTTCACTTTTGTCAATACAGATCCTGTGGGCTTTTTCTTAAAAATATATCTGGAATCTAACCACTTGTTATTATCTCTATCACTATTCCCCTCCCCCCAGTTCATTCAACCATTATATCTCTCCTGGTCTAATGTAGGATTTTCTAATTGGCTTTCCTGCTTCAATATTTGCCATCTGTAGTCTAATTACCACATAGCAGCCATAGTAGTTTTCTGAAAACAAAAATCAGATTATGTCATTTATCTGCTCAAAACTCTGTAATGGTGTCTCATCCTGTTCAGGATAAAGCAGACTCTTTGTGTCGTGGTACCACTTTGACCTCATCTCCTGTTACTTCCCCACAGCTACTCCATTTCAGTTACACTTGCCTAATTGTTGTTTCTTGGACATGCCTTAGGGTTTTTTTCCATCTTCCTGTAACTCCCTTCCTCCATATGAATGTATGGTGTGTTCCCTAATTTCCTGAACTTTCAGCTGCTCAGTGAGGCCTTCTTTGGTCATCTTATATATATTAACAACTCTACCCCCAACGGTGCTCTCTATCCCCTTTAGCTTACTCTATTTTTCTTCATAGCATTTGTCACCATTCAACGTAAATGTTTACAGTTATCTGTCTTCCTCCACTAGATTGTAAGTTCCACAAAGGTAGGGACTTGGTCTGTTTTGTTTCACAGCTGTACTCTAAAGTGCCTTGCTTATAGTAGGCACTCAAGAAAAATTTGAATGTTGAATGAATTTCTAGAAATTAGTGGAAAAGGAAACTGAATGTTATTTTTGGTAGCCTAAAGTTTCTTTTATTTTATTTTATTTTTTTTATTTATTATTTTTTTTTTAGCTGAGCCATCCTGCTACCTGTTGGCAGCTCAGCGGCTGCTCAGCTCGGGCTGGACTCGAACCGCTGTTGTTCAGAGCTCAAACTCTTGAGCGAGCTCTTAACCAACTGAGCCACTCGGCCGGCCCAAGTTTCTTCTTTTATATAATAATGGTCCTGAACTGCCAACTGAGCCTAACACATAAGTATAAAACTTTTTGTTTCACAAATCTAGTACAATCCTCCATTTTATTGATGATGAAATCAAGTCATCACCATGTTAAATATTCCCAAAGTTATAGCCAGTTAGTGGTACAGCTAAGACTAGAATCCAGGTCTCTTGTGTCCCAATTCATTTATTTTTTTTGTTTGTTTTTCTACTTTGTGATGCCTTCATTAGTATGAGGCCAAACTTGAAGAGTCAGTTTCTGGAAACAAAGAGCTAAAACTAAAAATATCAATGAGTATAAATTGAAATAGATAGGCTTTTTGAGAAGATTGATGATATTCAAAACAATAAAACCTGCTGATTGATTCAGTTAAAACCATTCCTCCCCCAGTGGTCCTTACAATATTTAAGTTAGTTTCTTATAGCTTTAGAATGTTTATTGCCAAATAAACATTGAGGAATGTGTTTATTTACGTTGTATTTGGTATTTTTTTAATCTCACTCAGGTGCACATGAACTTGAACAGATGCAGCTGATTTTAGAATCTATTCCTGTTGTACACGAGGAAGATCGTCAGGAGCTTCTCAGCGTAATTCCAGTTTACATTAGAAATGACATGACTGAGCCACACAAACCTTTAACTCAGCTGCTTCCGGGAATTAGTCGAGAAGGTATTGTGACTCAAGAATAACCATCATGTAATTTGTGTGTGTGTGTGTGTGTGTGTGTGTGTGTAAGTGTAAGTACGTGTGAGTGTGTAAGTGTAAGCAAGCAGGATCTGTGTAGGGAAGCTTTAGCTTTTTATCCTTAGATGTGCGACTTTCTCCCAAATAGTCTTTCAGACACTTAAAGTATACTTACAACTTAAACTCTCACTTTCACCTTTTTGGCCTGGCACTTAGGCTGGGATCTGTTTCTTTGCTCCTCTGCATAACTTTCCTTTCTAAAAAGTGCGCCCCTTTCTCCTGGTTCTAACTGCATCTGCTTTTCCAGCTTACATCTCTGTAAGATGGAAGTTATCTACCATAGATAAGCATGTTGAATCACTGGCCCTCCCTAAGTGGAATGGAGCTCTGTGAGGGTTACATGATAAATAAGTGTGGGTATGAGTATGAATATAATTTAGATATGAAAGAGTAAATTTAGTTGGGCAGTGGAGGGAAAGCAAAGCCTTCAGGGCAAGGAGGAGATGGAGGAAAGAGCAAAACTCCATATGAGCAAACATATCATGTAAGAGTTTGCGGATTGGTGTTAGGAGTATTAGGTGCTAATGTGACAATTTCTGCAAACTTGAAAGTAGTAGGAACTTAGAGAGAATCAAAACTTTGTTGACCACTAAAGCAATCATGTCTCAAAATAGAATGACATATCTTTAGATTTGTTGACATAAATAAGATACAAAAGTCTTTTTTTTTTTTCTTTTAAAGATTTTTATTGGGGAGTTGGGGGAAGGAGAACAGACAAGTTGCTATCCTTTTGTTCTTCAGTCTAGTTGTGGAGGATGTTGCTTCACTGGCCCAAATTGGCACCATCATTGTGCTCTTCCCAGGCGAGGCAGATCAGTCACTGGCTTCTGGACAGCCGCTCTTGGCGGCTTGAGGGCCACTCACGCTGACTGCTGGCTACACACGGTAGCCCATGGCTGCAGCCAATGCCATCGCTAGCGACTCACAGCAGCCCAGCTCCAGGTTGAGCTGTTGTTCAGCATCTTAGCTATAGAGGGCAGTGTCACTGGCCCTCAGCAGCCCAGCTCCAGGTTGAGCTGTTGTTCAGNATCAAAGCGATAAAACGAGATAAGCACAGGAACATATAAATATAAAATTTCCACTTGAAATATCTTAATTATTACTAATATAGCTCTTTAAATCATGTGCATTTTGTCATAAATATCATGATTTTTAAAGATGCTCCCTCTGAAAAAATTAAAACCAATTTTCTTAAAATATTATTCTTAAAAAGTTCTTTCAGATATATTTTTGTTTTGATTTATTTGTAACATATCTAGAACTATTACTCTATAGAATAAAATACTATTTATCTGGAAAAAAAAAAAAAAAAAAAGAGTTAGGCTGTATTACTTGCATACATATTTAAATGAACTATTACACTGGACTTACAGTTTCTTAGACTTGAGATGCACACTTACCCTCACTGCTAGCCCCTCTGGAACAGTTACTCCCACATAGGATCCCTGAAGGCCCACCCACTCCCTTACTTTTTCCTTTAGAGCTTTGCTCCAGTATCACCTTATCAGAGAGGCATTCCCTAACCACCCTCCCTGTTCCCTTTGTCTATGTTTTTCACACCACTTACACCATCTGACATCTGTGTTTTGCTTATTTGTTGGTCTGTCTTCCCCCACTGTAATATGAGCTCTTCATATAAATACCACCCAGCTCCATAAGATTCTAGTAGTTTGTCATACTTCAGTTTTTTAAAAAGAAATAACACATTAAAGATACAGTTGAAGCATACTGTGTAACCTCACCCTGATCCTAATCCCGTCCCTCATTCCTTAAGGACATTATTATCATAGATTTATTATCAATCTCATGTTTTTTATACTTTTGCTACATAATATGGCATTATTTTGCATATTTGTGAACCTGATATAACTAGTTCCAGCATACACATTTCTATTTGCAGTTTGCTTTTTAAATGTATATTTTGTGATTTCAACCATCTGTATTCATTTTTACTACTATATAGTTAGTAATCCACTAAATGAATTTAACTCATGTGTTTATTGAAAATTTGGCTGTTTTTAGTATTTATAAAAAAGTGAGCATTTGTATATCAATTTTCAAGCATTTCTGTAGGGAGTATTCCTTGAAGAAAAGTTGCCAAGTCATAGGTATGCTATTTACTTATTCTTTTATGTTACTGATGTTTTACCCCTCAAAAAATTTTAAAGAAGTCTATAAAAATATTATGAACTTTCCTTCCATCACTCATTGGCATTTAAGAAATGATACAATCTAATGAGCCTAAGTGTTATAAAGACTCTAATATGCTGGGATCAGGAGTCTGAGCCAACACATGTGAATTGCTTACAACATGGATAGCTATTTTTGATTGATGGTAATCTTTCCATTTAGGGCTATAAATAAATAAGTTTACTATACCAGGAGTAGTTTATAGCTGAATGACCAATTTGTATCATTTTACAAAGTTGAAGAAAAGAGCATTTCCTGCAGTGGTGACTCTTTTCCTTCTTTTTTCTCATCCTGCAGGTTGTATCGGAGTAAGATGGACGGTAGCTTTGATTGTGATTGTGGTGAGCTGGAACCACCTGATCACTAACAAAAGACATCTTCTGTTAACTAACAGCTGCCAAGGCTTCCTGTTGAAAAATACAGCAACAAAGGAAGAAAAGAAGCAAAACGGAAATAGTGCTTACCAGCACCTTAGAACGATGCTGCTCAGGACCAGTCCAACACTGAATGTATCTGCACTGTGAGGAGAATGTTCATAGAAGCCTGTTGTGTGCATATTTATTCACATTTTTGTTAAATGTTAAATCGTTTAGCACAGTAAATCTGAGTGCATAGTATGTCATTTCATTCCGTTTGAGTTTCTTGAGTGTTTTCTTTAAGTGTCTGCAGAGTTGCTGCCCCTTTCTTGAACTATGAGTACTGCAATCTTTTTAATTCTCAATATGAGGAGAGCTTTTTGAGCTTTAAGTAAATCTAAAGGGGAACTCAACAGGCCTGGTTGGCATATGCAATGAACATCAAGAAACCATCTTGCTGTGGAAGCAAAATTATTTTTCTTCTCCCTTTTTGAAAGATCTTTCCTTTTGATGCCAGTTTTCTTCCTTGTTTACACAAGTTCAACAATTCGAAAGGAAAAGGCAATAGTAAAGGTTTCAAAATGGCAGAGAAATTTGAAAGTCTCATGAACATTCATGGTTTTGATCTGGGCTCTAGGTATATGGACTTAAAACCATTAGGTTGTGGAGGCAATGGCTTGGTTTTTTCTGCTGTAGACAATGACTGTGACAAAAGAGTAGCCATCAAGAAAATTGTCCTTACTGATCCCCAGAGTGTCAAACATGCTCTACGTGAAATCAAAATTATTAGAAGACTTGACCATGATAACATTGTGAAAGTGTTTGAAATTCTTGGTCCTAGTGGAAGCCAGTTAACAGACGATGTGGTCTCTCTTACTGAACTGAACAGTGTTTACATTGTTCAGGAGTACATGGAGACAGACTTGGCTCATGTGCTGGAGCAGGGCCCTTTATTGGAAGAGCATGCCCGGCTTTTCATGTATCAGCTGCTACGTGGGCTCAAATACATTCACTCTGCAAACGTACTGCACAGAGATCTCAAACCAGCTAATCTTTTCATTAATACTGAAGACTTGGTGCTGAAGATAGGTGACTTTGGTCTTGCGCGGATCATGGATCCCCATTATTCCCA
>NW_017731362.1:4115734-4120948 GCF_001890085.2 Hipposideros armiger
AGCTCCAGGTTGAGCTGTTGTTCAGCATCTTAGCTGTAGAGGGCAGTGTCACTGGCCCTCATATGTGGGATCTGAACTGGGGCCCTCTGGCATCCCAAGCCAGCTCTTAACCAATGCGCCCCTCGGCCGGCCCATGAACAAAAGTCTTTAACTCTTGGAGTAGTTATCTGTAATAAGAAAATTTTTCAGGAAGAGCATTAGAGATGAAAATATATTTTTTAAAAGTTGATTGTGCCTTATATCTTTAAGAATTATCATACTGTATTAAAATACATTACTGTCAGGATTTTATAGCTCTCACGAATCAAAAAGTTAGGGATATATAGTTTGCTAAACATCTAAACTTTCTCTGAACTATACACATCCGTTATTCATATCACTGACTCTGATCATTAAATGTGGTTCAGGTGAGTGTGTGTCAAAGTGCTTTAAAGTAGCAAATGTTTTGAGAAATAGTTAGGCATTGGATGGCAAAATCGTGATGACATTATCTTTTTCCTCCCCTCATATATGCTTGGAACTCATAGTAAGTGCCTAAATAAGCAGAAAGCAGCTATATTTAATTTCAACAAGCTTTGAGGGCTTCCTTTTCAGTAGTTCTATATTCTAACCAGTCTTCAAGTCTATCTTTACAGTCAGATTCCATTGCTGGCTCTCTTGCCTCTAACCTTGTAGTCACTGTCATGACATCCGTGTTCATAACTGAAAGCAGTCACATGCCTCAGAGTTGTCTGTGGGAGCACTTTAAAAATGCAGACTATTAAATCAGAATCCAGAGGTGAGGTGGGAGCAGGGCAGGTGTCTGTGTTTTTAAAATCCTCTACAGGTATGACCCTGCTCAGCCAGGTTGAAAGACACTGCTCAGGGTTAATAAAAGATACTGCTTTGGAGTGAGTCATTGGCTCTATTGCTGTGTGTTATCAAAGAGACAAGCTAGAAATATAGGACATTGCTGTTGAAGCATTTTTAATCTAGCTAAATTTGAATCTTCTTTTTTTCTACCCTCATTAGGGTGGGGACCATATCTTATCTTAGTCAGCTATAAACCAACCTGAATATTTGGCTCACGGCTGGGATTTAGTCATGATGTGTTGATGAATGTCTATGATAATAGATTCATTAAATTCACCATTGGGCAAAGTCACAAGTGGCAGAACTGCTCATATACAAGTGCATGCAGGGTGATTAAATTCCGAAGACTAAAGATTTACTACATAGATATGGTCCATACCCGTTTCTTCTTGATTAAAATTGGAGTTTTATTTTTGGGCAGAGAACATTCTGAGGCATTGGGGACTTAGTAAGAATAATACATGTTCTCATACTCTGTTCATGATTTTCAGAGGGAAAAAAGCACACAAGATTAAGTACAAATGAATGAACACATTAAGATTATTAGGAACCCTACTCTGGTTAATGTCTTCAGATGAACCCTCTTTTTCATTTCCCTCCATACTTACCTCTCATCTTCTCTTTCTTTATAGCTTACTATACTTTTCTATATCTTAGCATGCTTCAAAACCATTGTTGCAAAGGACCTTTAGAGCAGTACTGTCCAATAGAACTGTGTACTATGATTGAAATGTGCTATATATGCATACACTCGGGAGCTCAGCCTGGCTAGCTTCTTTCTTATTTCTCCCTCTTTTCATCTGCTGCCTACAGTTCTCAAATGCTAGGGATTTTAGAGTATACTCCTTTTGTGTAGTTAGATAAACCTCCTTCTTCCCTCTGAGAATGGTGATTGTGCTGGGCCAACCATCCATAACTCTGTGCCTTAGAGTTTTTCTTGCCTTGAGACAAATGGGCCCTGGGCTAATTAAGACTGACGTTTTTTGCAGGAGAACCAAGAACAGCTTGATGTATTATGAAATGACTTTCTAGATGAGGGTAATATAATACAGAGGAGTGGGGAAAAGAGCGGGAACACAGCAAGGAACCTCAGCCCTGGGCCACTGAAGGGCATGAATAGCAGTGAGCCTTTAAGTTTCTTCTCTTTAGTCTTTATTGGACTGATTTGAGGATTGAATGAGATAATGTGAATAGGGTCTTTTTTAGAGTACAGCTCAGTTTTAGAGAGAAGGGCTTTCTTTTCCTTTGAGACAGAAGGTAAGGATAAGAGGATGTGTGATAGATCATAGTGAAGAAGCGAGAATTGAGACAAATGTGAAGTGGGTTTATCTGTTGAGAATGATAGAGAAGATTGAGAGCATAAAGAGATGGCGTGGAACGGTGCTGAGCAATAGCAAAGGCTAAGTTGAAATTCAACAGTGTGAATTTGTAGTGAGCCAGATATATGAGTGATTTTGCATTAGCTTTCGTCAGTACTCAGTGACTAGGGAGCAGACAAAGTAGATGTGGAAATGATTCAGAGTTGAAGATTCAGAGTTATAACTCATAAGGCATACGAATGTGTGGTGGTATAAGGGCAACCTTTAGGCTTGTGATAGTGTGATTCAGGCTGAGTAAGGAGCTTAGAAAGGCCTAGCAGACTGGGTTAGTGGGAACAATTGGGTGTGTGGTAGCTCCACCAGAGCTCTAAAATGATCAAGTACATTGTGTGATACGCTGTTGTGAGACTGGTGTGAACGGAGATGAACTAATTGGTACAACAGCTAGTCAGTGAGATGAAGGAAGGAAAGGGGAAAGGGCTTTTTATTAAGTACTAGACACTAGGTTTTTAAATTTTTACACCTTATATCTATCTATCTATCTTTCTATCTATCTATCTATCTATCTATCTATCTATCTATCCATCCATTTTACACATGAAGAAACTGAAGTTCAGCAATCTTAAGTAACCTAGTAATTCAGTTAAGTTAGTTGCAGAGCTGAGATTAGGACCTGTGTATTAGGTTGAGCCACATGAAATTGCTGATGTTGACCATTTTTGACTAACAAAAATGGAAGTTTCAAATGATTCAGATTAGTAGATTGCTTTTCTTTTATAACTGGCCATAAAATGAGATTGGGGTACATTTCAAATTTTTACTGTGTTTTTGAATAAATGTCTTTTTTTAAAATTTATAAATCAGATAAGCTAATTTTATTTCTCTGACTAAAGTTAACTTACCTTTTAATTGTATAGTCCCATTTTTCCCCCTTATGGGTTGGTGGACCTTTAGTATAGTTAAGGTATTTCATCCCTTTTTTGCAGCACTGGATTTCCTGGAACAAATTTTGACATTTAGCCCCATGGATCGGTTGACAGCAGAAGAAGCGCTTTCCCATCCTTACATGAGCATATACTCTTTTCCAATGGATGAGCCAATATCAAGTCATCCTTTTCATATTGAAGATGAAGTTGATGATATTTTGCTTATGGATGAAACTCATAGTCACATTTATAACTGGGAAAGGTAAATTGATCCTAAATTAGAAAAATATCATTTATTGTATTTTCAGTAAACCATTATGCAGTTTTATTTTTAAGTTATATATGATAAGACAGTGTAGAATTTTTAAAAATTTAGTAATGGTCTTTTTTGGTTTCTGCTGAACTTATATCTTTGGATAGCCTTTATGTAATTTAAATATTTAATAGTTATTGGTTAGGATATACATAATGGGAAAAGTTAAATGCTATTTTGAAATGTTTTCAAAGCCATTAAGACATGTTTAGCTAGTAAAATTACAAGGTCCTTTAAATATGAGAGCTGAAGGTTGGAAGTTTAAACCATTTTAAACTATTGCTTTTATGAATGTCATAAAATTTTTTAAGATGTTGGATGAGAAGCCTCAACTTTATTCAGTAAGGTGTCTCCATAAGTGTCTCAGATTTTTTCATAGAATCAATTATGTCTTAGGATATAAATTATTTTTGACTCATGGTATATGTATATTCAAATATGTTTTTCTCATGACAGAATTAATTTTGGGATACTTAACATAGGTTCAGCATAAGAAACTTTTCTAATCTGAACTGTATAAAATATCAAAATGGGTAATAGTATACATTTTAGTTAAAGAATTTCTTCCCTCGGCCTCCTTTTAGGATTTGTAAATTTCTGGTGAAGTTTGGATATAATTCTGCTTCAAAGTTGGGTCATAGCATATAATAACGAATCAATATTAATTAAAATCTTGAGGTGATTTTGATGTTTAGCCAGGTTTGGGAATCACTAATGACAACCTTCAAACGTCAAGATTTCATGTATGCTGTGTTTAAATGAAAATTGATTGCCAATGAATAATTAAAGAAGTAGTTAATGTTGAAATTAGTTTGTTTACTCATTGTATTTTTCCTCTTAAAATATGGATTATTTGTGAATATGTTTACACGTACCTGCCAACCACCTTTTTTCTCCGCATGAGCATTTCTACCACTTACAGTTCTTTTCACACATACCCAAATGTCTTCCAATTTCTACATTTTCTATCATACTTAGTTAAGTTTTTTCTGTTTCCTTCTTCCCATCCCCCAACCATTTTCATGTAGTGTCTCAATCTGTTTCTACTTTGGCTTGGTGTGTTCACCTTGCTCTCGTGTGTCAGGATGAGGATACTACCTTCAGTAGTAGCACATACACATGGAGAGGTTTTTTTCCCTATTCATGGTGATGAGTTCCAGCCACCTTTACTCTTTCTAGTCTGCCTATCACCAGTAGAGTGAAAATCTGTAAGAGACCTGATTGCGATTAGAGATTTCAGTCATTTTGTGGCCATCAAGTTTTTTCTCTGTGTGAAACTGTTAGAATTAAATTGTAGACATATCAGCCATTCACATACTTATCTGCAGTTGTGTTTGAAGTGGATGGAAAATAGAATAAAGAAAAGAGGAAATAAGTCTGAAATGATAATTAGTCTTAAGAATGGAAGATTCAGAGTTTTATTATAATTATATATGTACTTCATTAGTAATTACCAAATATCGCCTCATATTGTTTTATATAGCAATAGGTCTTACCTATCTATTAAGATAATAAGTTCCTGGAGGGCAGGGAAGACTCCTATGAGGGGATAACACTCCTGTTATCCAAATTGCTAATTTTTGTTATCCCCTCATTAGACCTATCACAGTGCTTTCACATAATGGGCACTCAGTAGATTTGAAAATGAAATACACCTGGACTAACACTAATGTATTGATTTTTTTTTTTTCAGGTACCATGAGTGCCAGTTTTCAGAGCATGATTGGCCTGTACAGAACAACTTTGATATTGAAGAAGTTCAGCTTGACCCAAGAGCTCTGTCTGATGTCACTGATGAAGAAGA
>NW_017731362.1:4122933-4134355 GCF_001890085.2 Hipposideros armiger
AGAAGTCTTAATTGTGTTTATTTTTTAAAAAACTGTAATGTTAGACTTGTGTGCATGGAAATAATTAAGGTACATCATTATTGTAGTTTAAAAGTTGTACATGATAAGACATATTTTGTTTTTACTGTATGTTTTTACTGAATGATCTCTTCCCCATCCCAAGGCAAGCATGAATAAAATTAGGTTAAATGTAGCATGTGGCATTGCAGTCTCTTAGAATTTGTTTCATCTATTTTATTTTATTGAATACTGTCTGTATCTTTGGTTATCATGTTTAAAGAAAAAGGACAAATAAAACATGGCCAGCAAATATGGCTCCTGTTTAACTCTCTAGGTAATGAAAATTACCTGCTAGAATGAAAATTACTAGCAGAATCCATAGTTTCACTTTTCAGCGTCTTTGAAATGTGGCTATAGTTTAAACTATGTTAGGCTAAAAGACTTAAAAGGAAAAGGGTTTTTTTCCTCCACACACAAATTTCTTGTTGACTTACCTTATAGTATGCACCACTTAACGGATGGATATGTTCTGATAAATGCATCAGTAAGTGATTTTGTTGTTGTGCAAACATCATAGAGTGCACTTACCCAAACCTAGATGGCTACTACACACCTACGCTACATGGTATACCACTGTCTCATATGTCGTCTGTCATTGACTGAAACGTTAGGCGGCACATGACTGTGTATTTCAAAACTTATGGAAACCATTTTTCCTTTAACCTCACTTTGTCTTCCATCCTTATTTTGCACAGAGCGAGTTCTATTAATATCTGGGCTTTTGCCTGCCCAGTGACCTAGTCATTGATTGCATCTGGATACACAAGCTTTAAAAAATGCAAATATTTTCTGGATGACTATCACTGTCACATGTTGTGGATTTAAATATGTACTCAAGTTACCTTAAACAGGCAAGCCTTTAGAGGGGAAGCTTTCTGTTTTTCACCATTGGATATGTTAGCTGTGGTTTTCATATGTGGCCTTTATTATGTTGGTTTTTTTTAAATCGCAAAAAGGTGTTGAATTTTGTCAAATGCTTTTTCTGTATCAATTGAGATAATCAATTGGTTTTTGTCCTTTCTGGTAATGTGTATTCTATTGATTGATTTTTATAAGTTGAATCATTCTTATATTCCAGTAATCCCACTTGGTTGTGATGTATAATCCTTTTAATGTGGTGTTGGATTCAGTTTGATAGTATGTTTTTCAGCATTTTAGTATCAGTGTTTATCAGGTGTATTGGTCTGTAGTTTCCTTACAATATCTTTGTCTGATTTTGTTATCAGAATAATGCTGGCCTCATAGAATGAGTTTGGAAGTATTCCCTCCTGTTCAATTTTTTAGAAGCATTTGAGAAGGATTGGTATTAATTCTTTAAATGTTTGGTAGACTTCTGTGGTGAAACCATATGGTCCTGGACTCTGTTGGGAGGCTTTTGATTATTCAATCTTCTTACTAGTTATAGGGCTGTTCAAAATTTTAATATCTTTACAGTTCACTATTGGTAGGTTGCATGTTTCTAGAAATTGATCCATTTTTTTCTGATTATCCAACTTATTGGCATATAATTACTCATCATAGCTTCTTATGAACCCTTTTAATTAATTTATCAGTAGTAGTATCTCCTCTTTCATTTCTGATATATGTTGTTTGAGTCCTTTCTCTTTTTTTCTTAGTATAGCTAAGGGTTTGTTGATTTTGTTGATCATTTCTAGTCTCTATTTTATTTATGCTCTGATTTTTCCTTGCTGAGTAGTTTCTATATCTTTGTTGTATTCTAATTTTGTTCATGCATTGTTTTCCTGATATTCTGTAGTTGTTTTATCTGTGTTCTCTTGTAGCACATTGAGCTTTTTTAAGATGGTTATTTTAAACTCAGGTAATTAATAGATCTCTGTTTATTGTTGGCCAGTTTATGGAGATTTATTATGTTTCTTTGATTGGGCTGTTTCCCTGTTTCTTCCTGTGCCTTATTTTAAATTATTTTTAAATAAATTTTATTGGGGAACAGTGTGTTTTTCCCAGACCCATCAGCTCAAAGTCAAGTCGTCGTCTTCAATCCCACTGGCCCATGTGGGAATCAAACTGGCAACCCTGGTGTTATGAGTCTGCACTCTAACCAACTGAGCCCTTCATGTGCCTTATTTTTGTTGTGATTTTTTTGCATTTGGAAAAAAAAAAAGCCACCTCTGCATGTCTTTATATACAGACTGGCTTTGTACTGGGGAAGATATTCACCAGTCATTTCCGCTAGAGATTTTGGGAGCATCTCAAACCTTTTTGGGGATTTGTCATCTCTGTGTGTGTAATTCCCTGCCCCCTCAACAGATTTGGCAGTTTCTTTTTTTGGGTTGTAGTCTTTTGCACCTTCTGGTGTCTCTCTGAGGTACTGCAAGTTCTCTGGCTCGACAACAACTCAGCTGAGCTTGCTTTTCTTTCTCAGTGGCCCCCAGGCATCCAAAGTGGTGCTTTGAGTCAAATCAGACTGAAATTAGTCTCTTAGCAGTCCCCCAAAGCTTGGAACACTGAACAATTGTTCTACTCTTCTCTTTCCCTCCCAAGGGAGAAGCTTTGAAGGGGGCTTTTCCTCCCAATCATGAGCTTTGCAGGCTTGGGAGAGGGCTGACATGGTTGAAATGAAACAGCATTTCTTACCCATTACTATGCACCTGTTCTTGGCGTTGAGGTTTTCTGGAGTACTGTGGCTTCCTCACTGGTTTCTGGAGTTCTCAAAGGGTTTTTGGACCATACATTGTTAAGTCAGTGTTTCTGTCGGGTAGTGAGGTCTGGGGCTTCCTATTCTACCATCTTGCTTATGTTAAAAAAAAATTTACTTTTTTTTTTTAAAGTTTCTAGCAGAAAATAGTTTTATTAAAGCAAGAGAAAGGTTACAGCTCCCGAGCAGGAGGGGGTACCCAGAACTGGGATGCCCCCAAAATAATTTACATTTTAAATGACTAATTCTGACTTAGAGGAATGTTCCAGCTGTTGTGTAGCTTTCAGACTTTTGGGTTGATCTGTGTTAATAGATTTTACATATCTCAACTGAGGGCTTGGCATCACAATTTTTAGAGCTATTTTTGAAGCTTAGAATTATGCTGAATTTGGAGCCTGTACATTGCCCATATCCCCTTTTTTGGTTGCAAGCATATAGAAAAAAATGTATAAAATTAAAAAAAAATGTATACACCATTTGCTTTGTCAATCATCTAATGTTGGTTTGCGTCAGATAAACACAGATAGAACTGAATCTATTTAAACCTGCCAGAGGTAGACACTTTTCTGAATAATTCTCAAACATAGTTTTATACTTTTACTATATATGGCTTTGTAAACACGTAATATTTTGCATGTTGTAAAATCTCATGGCATATTATTTGTATCTTTTTGCACTTTGCATTTTTTGCTCAACATATCCCTGAAATTTAACTGTTGATACATGTAGCTCTAATTCCATTTTAATTGCCATGTTACAATGTATTTATCTTTTTTAAATGACATTTGCTTTCAAACTTTGGCTCCTACAAACATGTTTGCAGTGATAATTCTTGTGAACATATATCTGTCTTTAGGGCGTGTATCTGGAAGTAGAATTTCTGAGTGACAGAGAATGTAGATCTTCAGGTTTCTGAGGTGCCATGTTGCTGTCCAAAAGCGAGTGTACTGCTTGCTTACATTCCTGCCAGCAATGTATGAGTGCTCCTATTCGTATACATCCTCCCAAATGAGAAACCAAGTCCTTCCCATTCAGTGAATCCTACCAGGCTTGCTGTGTTTAGTTTACTTTAACTACAGTAGGAATTGGAATTCCTGATTCCAAACAACCGTATGACAAGGTCATGGCTACCCCCTTAAGGATCCTTATGAAGCCACATCGATGATGAGAGAGTCTTGTTTTTTATTTTCTATTGCAGTTGCTGTAGCTTGGGAACAGGTGGTTTAAATCTCAAAGGCTGAGCCAGTGTTATAATTTACACTTGGTCCTACATCTGAGGAGTAAAAATAGAGTATCATGAATCAAAGAGCTTTCAAAATAAAATCCAACATGGTACCACCTTTGCTTGCAGGTTAAAATAGTGTAGGTTCTGCATAGTTGCTCCTAATAAAATATTGTTTTATTTAAAAGTACTCTTCTATCAGATGCTTTGGTGTTTATTATATAGCATATTTTACTTAGTGGGCTGGTCCTCATGTTCTGTGACTGAATTACCTCCTAATGTCAGCCTTTTCAGTTCCTGTTGAATTCACAACTAATAAATAGTAGAGCCTCTATTAGTTTTGAATTCAACAGATGGGTTTATCATGTTTCTAATATTAGTCGATTGTAGTTTTACCCTATGCCTGTTCATATTAGGATTGCTTGTCATTCAACTCTTAGTATCTCATTAAAAACTGGATAGAGAAGAAAAAGGACAGACTAGGAATTGGGAGATCTGAGTTCTGGATCCAGTTTCACTTACTGTCTGTCACTTGGGTGTCACATCTCTATGTGCCTAAGTTCCTTATTTACCAGAAGAAGCAAATTGCTTGAGCATAATACAGTCTACTGGGGACAACTTCTGAACAGGATGATGCCATGTTGAATTCTAACCCACTATAATAACTACGGTGATTAGACCTAATCAGTATAGACTGCTTATAGATCTTATTTAATAGCTACATTGGACTGGGTGCATTAATGTGCCTTTGAAGCAGATTGGGAATGAAATTTTGTGTTCAGTGCATCCTTACCATTTGGTGGAAGAAGAGACAAAAATATTGGAACCCCAAGATTGTTTACCTTTGAAAGAGTAGTGTGAATCCACCAAGCTCTTTCCTTATAATGGCGGGGCAGTTTCCTTGAATAAGCCAGGTGAAGAGAAGAATCTTTGTGAGCTCTTCCAATGGTTGGTATGTAACAAGTATTTTACTGAAGAGGTGTTTGATTACCCATATTGGAACACTGTCTCAGTTCCAGCGCAGAGGTCTAACAGTCAGATTCCACTGGATTTGCACGTTATCTTTGATGCCTTGGTATATTGCAGTGGTGGTGGTACAAATCTAGCTGAACAGAATTCTTCCCTTCCATTACGACTGTCCCCTTTGCAATGCCTCGCCTAGCTCCTGGCACTGCTATGGTGAGTGTGGTGCTGTGCCAGATCCTGGGCGCCTGGTTCAAACTCCAGGCCTATTTCTTCATGCCCAACGTAAACCACAAACTTGGATCCATATTTGTCTGCTTCCAACTGTGCTTACCACTCCCACACCCATCTAATTTGAACCTCAGAGTTCAAATTAGCTGCCGACTGAGACATTGAACTTTGCAGCATTGCATAGTCTTTAAGCACACATGCTTCATCATCAGAGCCAAACCAAACTTCAAATGACATCCTACTGTTTACCAGCCTTGTACAGGTTATTCAAGCTCATGATTTTCCTCATTTGTGACATAGGGCTATTGACAATGTGTGGGGTGGTTGTGAAGGGTTTAAACGTGATGCTGGGCACACAGCCTTTTAGCATAATGCCTGGGATTTCATAAATTATTATTGCTCTTGTCCTTGCCTCCCAAATTGCACTGGAACTGACCTTTGCTTTCAGTATTGCAACCACTTATCTAAGTATCTTAATTTATGGCCTTGACAGACAGATGGCTTTCTGTGCTAGCCACACTGCTCATCAGCTCTGCCCAACTCCTGGCTCCAGTTTTTGATCTTCCTCACCCACCCAGGCCTGTACCCAGCATAAGCGGCTCTCAGATCCCTGAACAGTAGACTGAGTTCATGTGCACTTTTCTGTGTTTGCTGAAATTGTCTGCATTGTCTTCCCCGCCCCCTGACCCACCCACCCCCGTGCCCCCCAACAAACATTTTTATTTGGGAGCCAAAGCCTTGGAAGTAATCTTGCACTCCTTCCTCTGAAAACCCACATCCCATCCTTCAGGGATTCATGTGGCAATGTCAGAATCTGACCACGTCTTCACCATCTCCGCTGCCATGTGATCTAATCCACCATCATGTCTGCCAGAACTACGGCAATAGCCTCCAAACCGGTCTCCCCAGCCCCCGTACAGTTTATTCTCACTCCCGCAGCCAGAGTGATCCTTCTAAATCAGAAGTCATGTTGCTCCTCAAGTTACTCAACATCTGACCCCTCAGAGGAAATGTGCAAGTCTTTACTGAGGCCCACAGACCCACTCCACTGCTCTCTCCCGAGCTCACTGCCTTCAGCCACACTGGCTCCCCGCACAGGTTGTTTACTAGCTCTTCCTTCCGCCTGAAAGCCCTTGGCCCAGAGAGCCCCGTCACTGTCAACCTCCCTTCTTAGAAGTCTCTTCAATTGTCATCTTATTGCAGAGGCTGTGCCTGACCAGTCTATACAGAGCAATGCATCCATCACTCCTATACACCAGCCCTTGATTTTTCTCTCCAGCACATAACACCGACATGTTACATTCTTATTTTTTATCATTTCTCTCCTCCACGTAGAATATAAGCTCCTTGAGGCAGGGATTTCACTGGTTTAGTTCACCGGTGTATCCCTCAGCCCCTAACACAGTGCTTGGCACAGTAAACACTCAGGATTTGATGGATGAATGAAGTCATGAAGGAAACTAATGAGTGCTGCTGTCTAAATCCCTTTTGGATTGGGGTTCAGCAGCAGTGAGGCTCTATTCAGTAGTTCTGGGGTTTGCTTATTAGTTTTGAGGTTAACATAATATGCATGGCTCTCCAACTTTCTGTAATTTACAGGGGGACTCTGTAACTTTGGGGTTCTTTAGGTGTGACTCTTCAGAGCCAGCAAGCTCTGAGGTACAGTCCTAAGAAATTACAGTTAGAAATTCTCAGAAAATGTAGGCTGGTCTGGCAGGTTTATTATCCTGAATTGCGTTTTCCAATGTGGGTGCAGTTTAGGTTAACGACTGCATTGCTCCTGATTCAGCTGCTTGCCTGCTTTCCTGTTCGCTTTGTTGGAATGACTGTACCTGTCAGGCTTGCACGATATGTTCATGACCCAGTTAAGACAGTACAAGGCAGTTTGTTTTTTGACTGCCTGTTTACTATCCCTGTTAATCCTAACTCTGCCAAAGGTGCCAGGCCTAAATTATATGTTTAGTTAAGGACCTTTGGCAAGAGAAACCATCTCATGCTAGAGGAGATTTAGCAAGATTCAAGGGTGACTCATGGAGCCCAAGATCTGGGCCTTAGGAAGAATCAAAACCAGGCCGGAGAGCACTGGCTGCCCAAGGAGGGTTGGGCTGTTTTTCTTCTCTTCCTCATTCTTTCTCAACCAACCGGACTTCCTGGTCCAAAGATGGCTGCTCATGCTCTAACTTCAAATGCAACTCCCGTTAGATACAGTTTTTATGTCTGGCTATCCACCCCTCTGTCTATTTCTCCCAGTTTAAAGTTTCTCTGCAAGGAAGTCATATCAGCCCACCACAGTTCAGTTAGCTGTGGCCAGGTGGCAGGGTTATGTTGATGAAATACTGCTGCTGGGAGTCAACCCTTGTTGATGGAGAATGGAAGGCAGGTAGGAGAGTTGTTTTTAGCTGGATGTTGTCCCCAAATGTACCTACAACACATGGTAATAAGCTATCTCTTTCCTCTTATTTTTTTAGTCACCTGTTGACCATTGTGAGGGCACTGCTTCTCCAAGTGGACCCATTGGGGTCCTCCAGACATTGATTCCACTGGCTTGTCTCTTGTGTTCATCACGTCAATCTATAGCTTTATTAATCATAATTTTTTGACTTGTGTATAGTGTTTGATGATTTTTGAAGCATACTTTTATACTTCATGTGACTTTTACAATAACCCTAGAGGTCAAGTAGATCAGATATTATTATCTGTACCTGCAGATTAAGGATACATAAATAGAGAAATCGAGTAACTAGCCCAAGTTTGGGTAGTGGTGAATCAGGACTACAATTCATGCCACCCAATTCTTAGGTGTTTTCTCAGCTTTTTTAGTAAAGATTTACCTAAATGTCTGCCAAGTGTCACAACATTTAATGTATTTCTTTTTTGTTGGTGGTGTTAAATTCTAAATTACTAATGTAGCAATTTTTTTTATTTTAAAATATGTGTATATATTAATTTAAATTGTACACATTTATCACTTTACAATTATTTATAATTCTTAAAATTATATTTATTAATTATGAGATAATAGAAAAAATATTTTGGTCTCTGCCCCTGGTTCTGTCACAAAACTCCTGAAACCCTTGTAATTTCTTAAGTGATAAGAGCACTAGGAGCATCTTTTGTTCTAATATTTGTTCTTTAACCCCAGTTTCTGACACAGCTCCTAAATCCCTTGGAATTTCCTGGGTGATAGCAGTGTCTTTTGTTCTAATGAGGTGACTCTTGGTGGGCTCCTCCTGGGTGGGATCTGGCCACTGGAAAGAACAACCCATGATTGGAAACTTAACTTTTCAGCCCCACCCCTCATTCTCAAGAGAGAGGAGAGGGGCTGGAAGTGGAGTTAATGATCGATCATACTTATATGATGAAGCCTCCATAAAAAATCCTAAAAGTATGGGGGTTCAGAGAGCTTACAGGTTGGTGAACACATCCACATACTGGAAGGGTGGTGCACGCCAACTCCATGGGACAAGCTCTTGTGTTTGGGGCCCTCCCAGACCATGCCCTCTGTACCTCTTCATCTGTATCCTTCATCATATCCTTTATTATATAATAAACATAAATAAGTGTTTCCCTGAGTTCTATGCACTGTTCTAACAAATAACCAAATCCAAGCGGGGAGGAGGTCATGGGAACACCCGATTTGTAGCCAAGCCGGATAGAAGTTGTAGGTAATCTAGGACCTTCTATGCAATTGGCATCTGAAGTGGGGGGGGGGGGCTGTCTTGTGGGATATGAGGCTATCTCCAGGTAGATGGCATCAGAATTGAGTTAAATTGTAGGACAGCGAGCTGGTGTTACAGAATTGCTTGGTGTGGGAAAAACCCCCACACGCTTGGTGTCAGAAGAGTTGTGAGTGTGGTAGTGGTGTGAGAGTAAAGGAGAGACACACAGGAGACATGTATGTTTTCTCATTCATTTAATATTTTTATTTACTGAATTTCCTTATATATCACCACAGTTGTCTTTATGATTTACTACCATGTCTCTGGTTTATTACCTTCTGGAATGTAAGCACCATGAGGGTAGGGATCTTTGCCAGGGCTGTTCACTAATGTACCTCAGCACCTAGACCATGCCTACATGTAGTGAACCCTCAAATATTTGTTGAATCTATCTTTAATTTAACACAAATGGATAAATGTAATTTTACACATTCAGTATATTTGAATTTCTTTGCTTAGTTCTCCCCAGTTCTCTACTCCCTCTCCCCCTCAGAAAGCCTCACCATACACACCAGGTAATCATATGTATCCATACATAGTGTTACTATTTCATTGTTTTTTTTTTTATTTTTAATTTTTTTTTTAGCTGAACCATCCTGCCACCTGTTGGCAGCTCAGCAGCAGCTCAGCTCGGGCCAGGAATCGAACCGGCAACCCTGTTGCTCAGAGCTCGCACTCTTGAGCGAGCTCTTAACCAACTGAGCCACTTGGCCAGCCACCTAGTGTTCCTATTTTATATATACACATAATATACATGCACACACACACATGCATATACTTTTAAGAGTTTAAAAAATGATTGTTTTGGGGCTGGCCGAGTGGCACGTTGGTTAGGAGTTGGCTTGGGACACCAGTTCTGAGCAGCAGGGCCCTGGTTCGGATCCCACATGAGGGCCAGTGACGCTGCACCCTCTACAGCTAAGATGGTGAACAACAGCTCGGCCTGGAGCTGGGCTGCCCTGAGTCGCCGGCGATGGCATAGGCTGCAGTGGGGCTGGCCCGCAGCCGGTATGAGCTGCCATGAGCCACAGTGAGTGGCTGTCCAATGGCTGGAGACTGATTGCTTCACCTGGGAAGAGCGTAACAATAATGCCAACATGGGCCAGTGAAGCGAAGTCCTTCACAACTAGACTAAAGAACAAAAGGATAGCAACTTGTCTATTCCCCTTCCCCAACTCTCCAATGCTGTTCCCCTCCCACAATTCCCCAATAAAATCTTAAAAAAAAAAGATTGTTTTAAAAAAATGCCAAATTATTGGAGTAAACTTTCTTGAACATACTGCTTTAAGAGGAACCTATCTTACTCATGGATTTAGCTACCTTCATGCACAACAGGAGAAAAGACAAAGGAGTACTAAGGTGTCTAACAAATTAAAATGTTAATTTATGTACCATCTAGACTCACAGATATTATCCAGTTCTGATGTCCATATGATCAATTAGCATAATAGAACTTTAGAGGTTTTAGTCCATGTTTCACAAAATATACATTAAAAATTTGAAGTCCTGGTCTCAAGGAGACATATTCATCATTACTAAATATGTGACTTAGGATTTCCTTCTTATTACTGTTTCTATCACCAACTCTCTTAGCATTATCTTCAAAATGGCTTTGTTTAGAATGTGCCTCCTTTTGCACCCTCATCACCAGGCCTTATCTGTCTACTGGTGAGCAGACAGGCATGAGGATGTTATTTCTAACTTTTATTTTTAATTGGGGAACAGTGTGTTTTTCCAGGACCCATCAGCTCCGAGTCAAGTAGTTGTTTCAATCTAATTGTGGAGGGCGCACCTCAGTGGCCCATGCGGGGATCGAACCAGCAACCTGGTGTTATGAGCACTGCACTCTAACCAACTGAGCTAACCGGCCCCTCTAACTTTTTTTTTTAAACAAGTAATAAACACTCATTGTTGAAACATTAGGAAATGCAGATAAGCAAATGGGGAAATTTCCCCATAATCCCATTTCATAGGTACAATCACTATTAACCACTATTCATGTATTTTACCTCCCCTCTCTCCTTCCTTCCTTGTTTGCCCCAAAGCTAATTGCATATATTTTCCATATTTACAATATTGTAAAAATAATTCAAAGATGCATAAAATAATTTCCTCTTTTTCTTCTCTCTACACTCTTTCCCCTCTCAATATTCCAATCCCCACTGGTAACCAATCACCATTAACAGTTTGTTGTGCATTTATGCAGAATTTTTTTCTGTGTATATACAAACATATATACAATTATTTTTTTCAAATATGGGATCATATTATACATACCATTCTGCAACTTATTTTGCTTCGCTAATAATACAGTTTAAGCACCTTCCTATGTCTGTAGTTTTTTTTGTTTCTTTTTAATTTTTATTGGGGAACTAGGGGGATGGGAACAGTGCTGGGGAATTGGGGGAGGGGGAACAGACAAGTTGCTGTCCTTTTGTTCTTCAGTCTAGTTGTGGAGGACGTTGCTTCACTGGCCCAAGTTGGCACCATCATTGCATTCTTCCCGGGCGAGGCAGATCAGTCGCCAGCTTCTGGATGGCCGCTCACTGCGGCTGCTGGCACTCACTGCGG